>NC_056727.1:1136421080-1136506080 GCF_019279795.1 Protopterus annectens | reverse complement strand
GTGCCACAAATTACCACATAGGTGGTAATCCATTAAGTACAGAAGAAGTAATTAGGGACCTGGGGACCCAAGTTGATAGCAATCTCTCATTTGACAACCACGTGGCCAAAGTGGTTAGAAAAACATTTTATATAGCCCACCTAATCATGAAGGGATTCACATCTAGATCAGGGGAGGTCATCATGCCCCTTTACTCATCCCTCATCAGGCCCATAATTGAGTACAATGCCCCTTTTGGGATGTACCTTACCAGACACCTGCAGCAACTGGAAAGACCCCAAAAGTACCTCAGCAAGAGGATCAAAGGGCTCAAACAGATGCCATATGCTGCCCGGTTAAAGAAACTCCAGCTCTACTCAGTGGCATACCGCCTGTTCAGAGGCGATCTATGCCTGACATATAAAGCCATGTCCAACCCGGAATTAATGGACATGCTGCACCTCAGAAAATCCAAATCCCATCGTGCTACGTGCTCGAGAGACTTGAACCTCAGCACTGAAATAAATAGGACATGCTGGAGGGACAGATTCATAACCCAGAGGCTCCCTTCACTCTGGAATAAAATCCCAGTCCAGGTTAGGCAGAGTCCCTCATTGACTCTCTTCAAGAGGAATCTTGATGAGTGGATGGGAGATCGTAGGTTTACCCCGGGTATCACTTCTGTGTCACTGTTAGACAGAGGCACAGTATACTAACCTCGAAAAAGGGCATAGCAAAATAAATTTAAAATGGGTGGCGAAAGCCAAACACATTCTGGCTAGGCTTATAAATGCCCTAGGGCAGATAGCCTAGTATGAGCCTATGAACCTATTAGCACTCATAAGTAAGGGTGGTTCAGGGGGCTTGGCATAATTCTCTATTGCATTCCAAGGCATAGCATTAGATGTCTTGTTTTTTTTTACACTTTGCCTAGATGAGATCCAATGTATTTTTTCTCAGTTGTTTTGAATTCTTACATTGTCAGCTTTGGAAATCAAGCTGTAGATACAAGTTGCTTCTTTTCTGAAAAAAAAAATCAAGGTTGAATTTCTTTTTTCTTTCAAATGACTTTTGCTCAGATCATCCTTTCACTGTATCATCTTTCAGGATCTGTATTTCTAAGTCAGCACCAGTACAGTTCTAGAATAATTTATTTTTTTTCTTCTATTATTAGTAATTCTGGTCGTACCCAGATAATCTGTAATTATTCCTCCATTACTTCTTAACACTTTTCTGACAAAGATGCTCTACCTCCATTACTTCTTAACACTTTTCTGACAAAGATGCTCTACACATGTATCTGCTATACCTAGCCTGCATTTCAGTTTCACATCACCTTTCTGTAGATTAAGTAACATCATCTGTGGGTTGCAAACTTTGGAACACTTTGGCATCTATGCCTCAAGCAAATACACTGGTTATGATCGGAGACCCAATAATAAGCTGCTATTTTAATAATGGGTTATGATCAGTGAAATCCAATCAGAATTCTTTATTTTGCATGGAGCTTTTATCTGCTTCATGTACTACCAGTTGCAGAAAAAAAGTTTAGTTGTGTAAATGAAAATGAGACCATGACCTTAACAGCACCAAGGAGTGCTTAACAAAAGCCTGCTAAACATCTTTCTAACATAAGAAAGGTGCTTAACAAGCTTAACAAGCTTGTTTTCCTGATATAGGGGGAAGTAATCATAGCACTTTATGCTGTACAAGTATTTATTACATCTGTGTACTACATTGTATGACAAGAAGTATACACTTTAATGGGAATATTATCTTGTTCCATTTTGCTTTTACCTTTTGTTTTAAATAACAGCATTTTGCTATTTGTTGATTTTACTGTCTGATTGACCAGCTGAGTGACTGATTTTGCTGCAGTCTGTGTTACTTTACACGTTGAACTCTGCTGCAGACTATGGAACAATACCCTTACCCACTTTAAGCTGTTTGCATCTACAATTCCATCATCAGAAGGTGGTACCTGATGACATGGAATCAGGAAGTAACTGGACAGCTGCTTCAGCATACAATCTGTATAAACATAGGTTTATTAGACTTGACACATTTCCACTGAAGTAAATAAATTAAAGCTGCATATTTTAGAATCAGAAAGTGTACGTTACACACTGAGAGCATAGGTAGAGAGCAAAACAAAACGATAACATGCATTTGCATACAATCTTTAATAAGTAACACATTAAGAAATAAGTTTGGCTTAACCTCCATGAGGTCGATACTCATCTGATCTCTCTAAAACTTCGGTGTATCACATAACATAGCCTAATCTCCCCTGAGCTAGTCTCAGTGATTAGCATGTCATGTGGTACACTGAAATTCTAGGGAGATCAACTGAATATAGTTGCACTTCTAGGTATATGTCCCATATTTAACAGGTTTAAAAGACATTTGAGTTTCAGACTTCATACCCTTCAGCAAATTCATGTCAATGTAAAACCTGTTATTCTATCAACTTTCTAAGTTTGTAAGTGCAGTATTTAAAAACTGTCCCTATTTTTCAGCTTTTGTCCCCCCATTATTTATGGCTTTGTCCAGATTTCTTGCTCTAAGAGGTTGAGAGGTATGCCCAGCTTGTTGATTTGTATGAAAGTGGCTTTTGCTTATTGGGCTGATTCTCTTTCTATGGAAATTGTGTGACTATGGAGTTAATAAAACACCCATGCTGGGGAATGACATAGGGCTCAATCTAAATGCATTGTTTTCTGCTTTTGTACGTGTGTGTGTGTGTGTGTGTGTGTGTGTGTGTGTGTGTGTGTGTGTGTCTGTGGTTTTGTCAAAAGTCACAAATGCATGGATGCTTTCCTTGCATTAGTGATGGTGTCCATGTCTGCAGTATCTGCAGCTGACAATTGTTTGGTTGATGTTTTTAGGTCAGTCATGTTATGGTTGACTGTTGTGCATTTCAGTATTTGGGCATGTAATGCTCTACACTTATCGGTTCTTGTTCCTCTTGATCCACTGAAGATGGGGTGCTAATATACAATATTCTTTTGCTGTGCAATAACGTGTGATAATGGTATAATTTCTGGCAAGGTGAAATCATAGCTACATGAATTTTTTGCTTCTGTTCACAAGCGGTCATAAACATCAGGTACAACCTGTGACACATAAAGGAATAATCTCAGAGGTATAGATGCAAAGTCACTAATTTCCTAAAAGTTAATTTATATAAAGCACAAACTGAGGTAAATTTGTGCTTGTTCATACAGGTAAGGGGCTGTATTGCATGTTCAGATTCAGACAATTGACAGCTCCAGATCATTGGAGTTAAACTACCTCTGTTCCTCTAGAGACAAGAGACTAGGATTTCAGCCACCACCAAGATAAATAGATAGGTATGCAGGTAGCAGTGTACCTTATGTGAAGAATGGTGAACCAGTATGTAAAGTAGGAAGGTGCTGTCTTGTTTTATGATAGCATTGTAAGTCATTCAATGCCTGGGTATGTCATGTGACACAATCCATAGATAAATACCATACCACCCTGAGGGAGAGATTAACGTGAGGAGTATCAGAGCTTATGAGAATAACTGTTGCTATAATTACAACTCTTTTGTTGTTTTATTTTAGTTCTGAAATGTTATACTTTGCTAATTACAATAAGCTGCAGTAAGCTAACATAAATACTCCTTTGTATAGGTGCATAGTTGACAGACATATCATTTAGGTCATTGGCATGAATGGCTACATAATGTCTTCATCAGTGATTTCTTTTTATTTGTATTAATTTCATTATGATATGTTTTTCCCTGTTTTACTTTAGCATTTTATTTTATATGCAATGTGATGATTGCTGATTTATTATCTTGCTATTAAGAAACACACTTTATTGCACTTTCTTGTTTTGTAGGATATTTTATAGTGAACTTCATTCAGCAGGATTGCAGATGAACATGACAGAGAATAAGATAAATGGATTGTATTTTGTGTGTGTGTATGTGTGTGTGTATATGCATGAGTATGTGTGTGTGCATGAGTGTGTGTGTGTGCTTGAGTGTGTGTGTGTGTTTGTGTGTGTGTGTATGCACGAGTGTGTGTGTGTGCGCACGAGTGAGTGTGTGTGTGCATTAGTGTGTGTGTGTGTATGTGTGTGCATGAGTGTGTGTGTGTATGTGTGTGCATGAGTGTGTGTGTGTGTGTACAAGTGTCTGTGTGTGTCTGTGTGTACGAGTGTGTGTGTGTGTCTGTGTGTGCACGAGTGTGTATCTGTTTGTGTGTATGTGTGCGCGCGTGTGCGTGTGTGCGCGTGCGTGTGTGTGTGTGTGTGTGTGTGTGTGTGTGTGTGTGTGTGTGTGTGTGTTTACATTTGTGTGGGATACTGAAATATTTTACATGAAAATGTCCAAGATATATTTGGTATTCAGTCTGGAGTTGCCTTCACCAAAAAAAATGAGCATTTCTTATCTGGTGGATAGTATGCACTCCTTCACTCTTCCCAAATCTGTTGTGTGAAGGGGCACTGTTTCTGTTGTCTATTTATCTCAAAGTACAGATAAAAACATACTTATCACAGTGTCAACAACAACAAAGTGCTGAGTTTAAATTTTGTCTCATTTGGTCTGTATGACATAACTTTTCCAAAACTCATTTAATAAAGAACATTCCAGATTAAGCCAATACCATCTCATTTTATACTTGCAGGGAACATTGTCAAATTAACCTAAGAATAAAGGAAATGCAGAGGAATACTTTTTAATAGCAACAGAATAATAAATGCTTAAACAGTAAAGAAACTTAAAGTTTAAGACCTCCCACCCCCTATCAATCACCAAAACCTCCCACCCCTTCAAACGATAAAAGGCAAAGTCTCCTACATTCCTCCTATAGCAATGCACCCCAGCTCAAAGATAACAAAACCCGCCCTACAGGTAAAAAAAAGGGCAACACAAAAAATTATATCCTTTTTACTACCAGTAATTACCATACTCTACCTAATAACCAAATATGAAGATCAGCCCTACTCAGGTTTCCATTACCCCAGATATCAAACTATAGCTCCACTACCCCTGTGTAATATCAATCACATAACCCAACAACTACACAGTAAAACTGCTAATTCAAATTACTACTACCCTTATAAACCAGACCAAACAAGCCCTAAATCTAAACATGGTCAGAAATTGCTGCAGAAACTTATGAGGCTAATGGAATATCTCAGGAAAAACATCACTAAAGATGGAGATGTCCACCCGAACCCTGGCCCCACAGCAAAAACCAACTCTAACAGCCCACCACCTTTTCCAAGATATACTAACTCCCTCCAAATCTGCCACTTAAACATTAGAAGCATCAACAATAAGATACACAATCTACATGCTCTATTAGCTACCTACCTCCCAGATATTATGTGTTTAACAGAAACCTGGCTTAAACCAGGGACCAAGAACAATGAGATTATACCACCGGGCTATAATATACATAGAGCTGACCGCATAAAAAAAAAGGGTGGTGGTATTACAGTGCTCTACAAAAGCAATCTTGATGTCATTTTTAACCCCACTCAACCACCCCAAATCTCTAATGCTGAGATACTTGCTCTAAAACTACAGCTAAATAGAAAAAAAAGTATTAATCTAATTGTAATGTATATCCCCCCTGGGAAAAACTCTGACACTTTGGAGAGCATCCTAAACTGGCTATCCAATAACTACCCCCAGGAATCTATAATCCTGGGCGATATCAACATTGACTGGAACCTATGCTCCTCAGAGACTAACCCCATCCATATAAATCTTCATGGGTTCTCTCAGACCATCACTTCTGCTACCAGAATTGGGAACTCTAACCAAAAAGAGAGTATCCTAGACTGGATCCTTATAAACAGCCAACCCCAAATGTATATGTCTGGGACCCTCCCAAATGAGCTCAGCGATCACCTTATAACATACATAAGGAAAAATAAAACAGGTAGTTCTACACCTCCCACGTATAAGTCAATTCGAAATAAGAAACATTTTGACCTCTCAAAGTTTAAAATGGAACTTAGATCCTGTAACTGGGCAACTCTTAAGTATCTCCCCCTAGAAGAGGCAGTTTCTAAGTTTAATACCACTTTCCTAACCATACTTGATACTCATGCCCCTAAAAGACTAATCAAAACCAAAACAAATATTACACCTTGGCTTACAAAAGACTCTAAATCGAAAATAAAACTCAGAAACAAATCCTGGGAAAAATGGCGTACTACCAAATCACCCATAGACCGTATTAAATTCCAACAGCTAAGAAATATGACAAAAACAGCCATATTAATGGACAAAAGAAACTACTACTGCCAACTACAAAATAAACACCAAAACAACCCTCAAAAATTTTGGGCAGGTTTAAATAACCTTCTCCATCCTGGGAAATCCTCCACTCCAACCCCAGAAATAATATCAGATAAAACCCCAAGAAGTAGCCAACACCTTTAACACTTTCTTTACGGATACTATCCAAGCCTTGGCTAACCAATTATCCACCACAGCCTCCACTGCTACAGAACCCACACCAAAAACTCCTCACACTTTCCATCTACAACCAGTCTCTACTTCCTTCATTCGATCCTTACTTCAAAAGCTCAAACCAAGCACCCTCTCCGCAGACCTACTACCAGCTGAATACTTACAACTAGCTGCAGATGACATAGCTTACCCCATCTCTATACTTATTAATCGTACCATTTCAGAATCTACAATTCCCTCAATATGGAAAATATCATACGTAATCCCACTCCATAAAGGTGGCTCATCCACAGAATTATCAAACTACCGGCCCATAGCCATAATGTCACCCCTGGCCAAAATCATGGAAAAATGTCTACACAAACAACTCCTTCACTATCTTACCCAGAACAAACTCTTGACCAACTCACAACATGGCTTTAGACCCAATCACAGCACTACTACTGCCCTCCTCTCTTTTACTGACATAATAAACCATAACCGGAATAACAAAAAAATATCTTCAGCACTCTTTCTGGACCTATCAAAGGCCTTTGATATGGTTAACCATCGACTACTCCATGATACCCTAAGAAATCTTCACCTGGATAACCTAAAATTAGATTGGTTTCAGGCCTATCTCTCTGGTAGGAAACAAGCAGTACTGTGGGAAAATAAGCTCTCCAACCTCCTTCCAAACAACATCGGAGTTCCTCAGGGGTCCATACTGGGACCACTTCTCTTTTCAGTCTTTATTAATGACCTCCATAAAGCCATCCCTGAGGCCACCTGTATTCAATATGCCGATGATTCGACATTAGTATATTCTGACAAATCTCTTGACAAACTACTATCCAAAACCCAAAGCTGTTTTACAGCAATAGAGAAGTGGCTATCCGGACGGCAACTAATACTGAATCCAAAGAAAACCAAGTTATTACTCTTCCATCCTACCCAAAAACTCCCTAACACTTCCTTTACCATACAATCCAATAATGGGACAATTATCTCCCCAGACTCCCACACGAAACTATTAGGGGTGACCATTGATAATAAACTCAAATTCGACATCCACATTAATCAAACTATTAAGACCGTTAATGAGAAACTGGGGTCCCTATATAGAATCAAATCCTTTCTAACACCAATTGCAAAAGTAACCCTTGCTCGCTCGCATTTGCTCTCTACCCTTCTATACGCCTCTCCAATGTTTACCAACCTTAATAAATCAGACCTAAATAAACTATCATGCTCCTACAATCACATAGCCAGATTTGCAACTGGTAAACCATATAGAACTCATCATTGTATTAACCTAAAATACCTAGGCTGGTTAGAACTCCCAAACCTTCTCCAGCAAAACCAACTCATTGAGGCATACAAAATACTCAAACACCCTGAAAAGTCTCCAGCACTGGAGAATTTAATCATACCATACATCAATCTAAATAGCCTTCGGTCCTCGTGCAGGACACTTATTCAAACAGTCAAATCCTGTAACTCTGGAGGCGATGCTCTATTTGCCAATTCCATTGGTAAGATATGGAACTCCCTCCCTCCCAGTATTACCACCATCACCTCCTTACCCCACTTCAAAAAAAGTCTAACCCACCATTTCCAGTCTCATTGGCTTTGCCAGTGCTCATACCCAGATTAACGTCTTCCTATTAGCTTACTTCATTTTCTCCTCTATCAAGCAATCTCCTTCTGTTGATCTCTCCCTGACCTTCTTTCTCACCCCCTAAATTTTCTTCCTTTCTTCTCTATTCTACCTATCACTCTTATCTCTCCTTTGAAAAAGTTTGACTTCCTAGTATACGTATAATTACTCTTTTGTCTGTCTCCATCTGTTTCACAGTGTTGTCTTGTCAATGAAATTATCCAGCAGATAAATTTTTTATTAATCACATATATTATATGCCCTTTTTTCTTAAACTTTGTTTGTTACTACGATAATGTATTAATATGTATCTATTTAACTTGTATGTAATTTTTACTCTTAATGTGGAGCTTTTCTCCCCGGGCCTCCGCTGAAAATGGACATATATCCAGTCGGATTTCTCCCGGTCAACAAATGTAAAATAAAATAAATAAAATAGGGATTTAGAGGTACATAAAATGAAACTTTGTTATTGCCTTCTCCTTGAAGGTGATTTTAAATGTAGGTCTTAAAAGTTTTGCTCTCATTGACAGTCAGTTATGCTGTTTGAAGAGTCCAGTGGTTGGACACTGGAAGTGCGTAGTGATCATGCTAAGATGTTCATCGTGTTTCACTGTTGCAGTCCTTACTAAAGGTTTATCCGGCCCCAGGTAGTCCTCGATCGGCCCGAGTACCAAAGGTAAGGGGATATGACGTCAGCTGCTGTTGGTTATATAGGACGTCAGTATCCTTGATACAAAAGGAGGCAGCCAACATCACTTCCTCAGTCTTCTTTGCCATGGAGCCCGAAGCACAAGCTTTTTTGCACGAGTGCTGGTTGGCCATTTAGCTTTTTGATTTCCGACTACGAAAGTTGAAGTCATCTACAGCTAAGTACCCCACTGGGGATCCTCTTTTTCTTGCCTAATGAATGTCAGAAAAAGTTAATAATTGTCTTACCTGTGGAAAGCAGATTCCCCATAGAGATTTCCATTCTTACTGCATTATTTGTTTAGGCCTTGACCGTGACATTCCTAATTGTGATCTCTGTGCTTCCTTTAATCTGCGTACTATTCGTCGTCGGATTAAGCTCTTAGCTAAGCACTTTGGAGTTTAGCCCAAGTTTGTCGGCATGGTGTCCACTGGTCTTCAGGCCTTGGATATTCCTAAGAAGTGTAAGGACAAAGACCGAGACAGGCTTCAGAAAGTCAAATCTTCTGACGACATTAGGTTGGTCGTCAGTTCAGCGGTAGTCAGTGAGGCACCTTTGCAGCCCCTGACATCCATGAATTTACCAGCTCAGGCCTCTGGTGAGACCATTTTTGAGTCCTCCATGCCTCCGGTCCATTTTGTCTTTGGACCTTCAGCCTGGGACAATGCAGGCTCTGGTTTCCAAGGCCTCTGTTCTTCATTCCGACAGCAGGAACATACCGACAACTTCCTTGGTGGCCAAGCCTCCTGAGTCCTTCCGACTGTCAGGTAAATCCTTTAGTCGCAAGCCTGTGAAGAAACAGGCTCCAGTTGCTCCTCGTTTCCCTCAATCTCAGATGGTTAGAATGGCTAATGATCTTTTGACTCTTATTAAGGGCTCTCAGCCTCCTCCTTCCAAAAGAGGCAGGGGCCTCTCTCCAGAAGCTTTATCTTTTTTTTGGCTCTGAGACTTCTAGCATTTCTGGTGATGAAGAAGTGGCTTCTTAGGTTTTTTCTGTTTTTGAGGATTCTGATGCAGAGGAATCCATTCCTTCTTCTTCTGCTCCAGAAGATTTTTCTTTCGGTGATACTTTGAATACTCTTAGGGAACATTTTAAATTGGAAGGTCAAGAATACTCTCAATCTAAGAAAAGGATCAAAAAAATTCTTGGATTTGCCTCAACACAAGCCTCTGGCTATTCCCCCTGTGTTGGAGGTGGTGGATGATGTTTTTCTGGAAAATTACCTGACCCCCAACTCTGTTTCTCCTGCTCCCAGGAAACCTGACGGGTACTATAGGGTTCCTGATTCTCATTTGTTTCTTTACCATAATCCTCTGGCTGACCCAGAGGTTATTTCTCATGGGCCTAAAGGGGTTAAGGCTACTGTTTCCAGTAATCCTGTTCCTTCTGATAAAGAAGCTAGGAATCTAAACAGGTGGGGAAAGGAGGTTTATACTTCTGCCACTCTTGCTGTTAGGTCTATTAACTGTCTCTTTCATATGTTCAAATATCTGCAGCATACTTTGGAGGCTATTAAGTCAAACATTTCAAGTGTGCCCCTCTTGGTGGAGAATAAAGTTCTGCAGGATTTGCTAAATTCTGCCAGTCTTGTCAACAAGCATTCTTTACACTGTGGTTTTGATGCTCTCGAAGCTTCCTGCAGGGCTGCAGCTACTGGATCTGTTATCAGGAGGCATGCTTGGCTCAGGGAACAGCCCCTTCCAGAGCCTGTCAAGGCAAAGCTTTTAGATGTATCTTTACACAAAGACACTCTTTTCGGTAGTAAAGTTGAGGAGGTGCTCAAGAAGATGGAGGATAAAGCCAAGTCCATGCAAACAGTTAAAGACTTTCTGCAAGTTCAACCTCCTCGTTTTAGCAGGAACTACCCTTTTAAGGGTTGGATGTTTCCCAATACTAGCAGACAGAACTGTTCTAGGACCAGAGGTTACAAATCTGCTAGGGGTCAGGGGGCTACCCCTCAAAGGACTAAACAATGGCATGCTTCCACGTCTAAGTCGGGAAGTTCTAAGCCCACATCTCAATCCAAGCATTCTCAATGGCTTTATCCAACTTCTGCCTGTTCCTGCTTGCCCGGAGTTTCCTTTGGGGGGAAGGTTAGCCATTTTTGCAAAGGTTTAGGTCACAATCACAGACGACAAATGGGTACTCAGAACTGTAGCCCTAGGACACAAATTTTCTTTCCACACCTTTCCCACGCACAAAGAATTCCAGGACATTCCTTCAAATCAAAGGGCAGAAGTAGAAAAACAAGTTTTGTCTCTGTTGCATCTGGGGGCAATAGAATTGGTTTCTACTCGGCAGGTAGGCCAAGGCTTCTATTGCAGATTATTCATAGTGCCAAAAAAAGAAGGCACCTGGTGACCTATCCTAGATCTATCCATTCTGAACTCTTTCCTGGAGATTCCAAAGTTCGAAATGCTTACTCTTCATCAGTTGCTACCAATGTTGGACAAGGACTCCTGGCTGGTAACTTTAGATCTCAAAGAAGCTTATCTGCACATCCCTATCAGGGAAAGCTGCAGGCGGTTCCTTCACTTTAGAGTGAACAAGCAACATTATCAATTCTCTGCACTGCCCTTTTGCTTATCTATTGCTCCCAGAGTTTTTACAAAGTGCCTGTCTCCAGTCATTGCCTTTTCCAGGCAGTAGAAAATCCAGATTTATCCTTACTTGGACAACTGTCTGATTCAAGCAAAGTCTCAGGAGCAGCTGTTAAAGGATTTGGAATTTGTAAAGACTCTTCTCTCTTTCCTGGGTTACACTCTCAACGAGCAAAAGTCAAAAATGGTACCAACCAAAGAGATAACATTCCTGGGAGCGAGTCTGAACACAGCTGCACTGATGATATATCTCACCCAGGAGAAGCAGACAACTCTTTCAGCCTACTTCAAGGACTTGGCAGGCCTGTCCCCACTCCCTGCAAGGAAATACCTGCAAGCTCTGGGATTAATGACATCTTGTATTCTCATGATTCCATATGCAAGGCTGCATATGAGGAAATTGCAATGGTACCTCAAGAATCTTTGGTGTCAACACACACAGGACCTGGATGTGATTATTCCTCTGCTTCCTTGTCTGCAGAGAGAGTTTCTATGGTGGGCGACAGCCTGTTTGCAAAACAAGGGCATGCCTTTCTGTCTACCTCCTGCAAGTCAGGTCCTGACCACAGACTCATCGGACTATGCCTTGGGAGCGCACCTGGATGGCAGCTGCGTACAGGGACATTGGAACACCTAGCAGATGCATTTGCACATAAACCTGAAGGAATTAATAGCAGTTCAGCAGGCCTTACTGGCTTTCAAGCATCTTCTTTCGCCTGGAACTCTGCTGGTCAGAACAGATGACACCACAGTCATGTGGTACATCAAGAAACAGGGAGGGACTCATTCTTACCCCCTGCGCAGACAGAGCATGATTCTTTGGTCCACAGCAGCATCATTAGGCCTACATCTTCTAGCTCAATTTCTTACAGGGAGACTCAATGTTTTGGCAGACCAGTTGAGCAGACAGACCCTGGATCCTAACGAGTGGCAGCTGAACAGAACGGTCTTTTACAGCATCATTCAGCATTGGGCACTCCTCAGATGGATATTTTGTCCTCCCTGGACAACCACCTTCTACCACTTTTTTGCACCAGACAGCATCACAGCAAAGCCTGGAAAGTGGATGCTTTGTCTTTCCCTTGGACTCCATTTTCAGTTTATGCCTTCCCTCCTCTTCCTCTTCTTCCCAGTGTATTGTTGAAGATCAGGGATGAAAGACCAAGGACCATTGTCATAGCTCCAGACTGGCCCAGACAGCATTGGTACTCTCTGCTTCGCAGTCTCTCCCAATTTCCTTCGTGGCATCTGCCTCTGAACCCAGATCTTTTGGTTCAGGAAGGGGGAAAATTTTCTGCATCCTCATCTTCAGACTCTTCATTTGGCAGCATGGCTCATTGTATGACTCAATCTACTTCTCCCCTTTCCCAGCAGGTGGTTGATGTACATTGTGAGGCCAGGAGGCCTAACACTAGGAAATCCTACTCTGGCAAATGGGAAAGATTTTCTCATTGGATGCAAGAAAAAGGGGAATCTTCTTCTCAGCCTACTCTTCCTCTGATCCTGGAATATTTGGCTGAATTGCTTCAAAGTGGACTTTCCTTTTCTTCTATCAAGATCCATGCTTCAGCTATTTCTGCTTACTGTTCTTTTGAACAGCTCATTTTCTCTCATCCATTGATGAAAATGTTTCTCAGAGGTGCTAGCAACTTAAAGCCTCCCAGACAGGCTCCTACTACAGCCTGGGACCTTAATTTTATTTTGGAAAAGCTCACTCTTCCTCCTTTTGAGCCAGCTGCCACTGCAAATTTAAAGTTTCTCTCTTGGAAAACTTCATTCCTCTTGGTTATATCTTCAGCAAGAAAAGTTTCAGAACTGCAGGCTTTGATGTCTGTGGAGCCTTTTCTCATCTTCCATGCAGATCGTGTCTCCCTGAGGACCAGTCCTTCTTTTATGCTGAAGGTGGTTTCTAGCTTGACTCTTAACCAGTCCATTCATCTTCCTACCTTCTTTCCTAATCCTCAAAATAGAGGGTAAAGGATCCTGCATTCTCTTGATGTACACAGACAGCTCAGGTTCTACCTGGATAGGACTAAGGATCTTCGGAAATCAACTGAACTATTGGTCAGCTGTGCTCCTGGAGCTCAGGGCAAAGCAATTTCTAAGTAGACCATATCTAAATGGATTGCACACTGTATTCATTTCTGTTATTCCTTTCATAGCAAGGTTCCTCATCAAGGGGTGAGGACTCCACCAGAGCAGCCTCCACTTCTGCAGCCTTTTTGAGGGGTGTCCCTACTAAGGACATTTTGATGGCTGCCACATGGTGTTCTGTATACACTTTCACTAAGCATTATAATTTGCCTTTATTTTCTAGATCCAGGGCAGGGTTTGCTTTGATTCTGTTGGTACCTCCTCCCTCTTCTCTGGGCTTTGGTAATCAACCCATTGGTTAGGACTGCAACAGTGAAACACGATGAACATAGTACAGTTGTGTACACTTACCATAAATGTAGATGTTCGAAGGTATTCACTGTTGCAGTGCTGGTTTCCCTCCCTCCTTCCCCCTGTTTTGGTATTCTTCTGCTCTCCTTTCCTAAGGTGCAGGTTTTATTTGGTTTATTTTACCAAGGATTATTGATATTTATCTAAGCCTTGTATTTTTGGGGGCGCCTGACATCTGTGGCAAGAAAGACTGAGGAAGTGATGTCGGCTGCCTCCTTTTCTATCAAGGATACTGACATCCTATACAACCGATGGCAGCCGACGTCATATCCTCTTACCTTTGGTATTCAGGCTGATCGAGGACTACCTGGGCCAGATAACCCAGTAGTAAGGACTGCAACAGTGAATACACTCGAACATCTACATTTATGGTAATTGTACACAATTGTACTTTATGCCTTTGAGAATGCAGAAAGCTTGATGATCAGTAAGTCTGAAATATTCTACACTTTAAAACTCTTACACTGCTTTGCATCAGGCATTTATCCTCACATCAAGTGATTTTTCCAACTCAGGGTTTAGTGCTCAAAGTGTGTTCTTTTCATAGTATTTTCTTGGAGATCTTCTCATATATTCCATTTTTCAACCCCTAATTTCACTCAAAAATCAGCTCAGTAATCTTGGAACATTAAATAAATATCTCCTGTGAAGGGTGGAGGGGGGGGGTTTGATGCTAGTAACTGATATTGGAATTGTTTGCTTTGGAGACTGCTACTAATCCAAAATCAGAATTATTAATATGTAGACTTCATATATTACTTTGCACTGAATTTAGTATTAACTCGCAGAGAACAAATTCTGAGTTGTACTTGGTAGCTGTTGTAAGGCCTTGTTGTGATTC
The DNA here is from genome assembly GCF_019279795.1 of Protopterus annectens. Classification (NCBI taxonomy): domain Eukaryota; kingdom Metazoa; phylum Chordata; order Ceratodontiformes; family Protopteridae; genus Protopterus; species Protopterus annectens. The sequence goes on along the minus strand of NC_056727.1, from coordinate 1,136,491,424 downwards.
TTTGCTTATGTTTTGTCCTCTTTCCTCATCTCCCTTTTATCCTGTTTACATTAATTTGCCACTCCTACCTTTTTAGCCTTATGCCTCACCACCTTTCCTTATGTTTCACCTTCTCTGTAGCCTCTGTCTACCTCTCTTCTGCAGCTGGCCTTTGTGACCTCACCATTATCATTCACATTTACTATTTATTTATTCACCTTTACTCTCTATTTTCTGTTTTTGATCCTGCTTTTTCTGTATTTCAGTCTATGGTTATGTGTTTCTTTTGCCCTTTTTTTGTTCCTCCAATCCATTTCTTCTGGTAATTTCCTGTCCTCAGTCTTCTACGTCCTATCCTTCTGAACTATCCTGTTTTCTGGTACTTTGTTCTCTGCGAATTACTATACACATCTATAATGCACCCAATAGGCTTTATCTTACAAAATACTATTAGTTAATGTGTCTTTATATGCAGTCCTTATTTAGAATGGAATGTTGGAGCACATGCATATGGAAATGTAGTCACATTTTTTTCATTACATTATAGTATTTACATACATACATTATGGTATGTACATACATACATAAACACATGTTGTTAATGTGGTTAGCCCATGATGATTAAGAAATTGTAAATACTTCCACTGATAGTGAGCTTTTAACAACTGTCCAAGAATTCAAAGGAGGAACACATTTATTTCAAAACTTATTTTGCCCATTTTTTTTACTCATAACTGGATGCTGTTATACCTTACAAGCACTCTGTCAACTAATGGGAATTATTAGCCATATTTAGTCCCAGATATCGAAACAACTAATGATCAGTAACTGAAAGAAAAACTATAACAAGATCACCCAGAAAGCATCTGCATTTGAATGAATACAGTCAATCATTTCTTCTTTCATATCCAGTGCACCTAGTTCAAGGGCACAGAAGAGCTGGATCCTATCACAGCACTCAGTGAGCATAAGGCAAAGACACTAGGTAGGATTAGGTTCATAGGGTTATAGGTTGGTACAAGGCTATCGGCCCTAGGGCCTGTACAAGCCTAGCCATAACAATTCCCTGGCTATTTCTTCCCACAGTATTTACTTCCCTGGACCCCTGTCTAGCATGGCGACTGACGTGATCCCCGGGGTGAATTTCCTATCTCCCATCCAATCATCAAGGTTCCTTTTGAAGAGGAATAGTTCAATATATATACATTGGACTTATACTATTAGACGGAATAGTTCAATATATATATATATATATATATATATATATATATTGGAAAATTATATTTAAGAAATTAGATCAAGCTAGGTACCATTTATGTGGGGATATATATGTGGTACACATTAGGGTTTTGAACCCACCACCTTGTTCTGAGTTCTGAATAGGGGATGGAAAGTGCATATCACAACTTATGGGACTAATAATACTATTCACTGCAGTGATTACAGGCAGGCTTTCCAGTGGAATGTGATGAACTCCTTCACATTAAACAGGATAAAAGGGGCTTTTGGACAGTTATAGGGGCAGATTACAAACTTGTGTGATTGAATATAGATGCCTGGTTCTGCCCTATGTGTTCCTCCAACTAAATGTCATAATTTGGGTCTATAATACACAAGAATGTGGATGAATATATTAACCACTTTTGTTAAGATATATAAGTGACACACATATGATCCTATAATATTACATCAGGTTGATTAAATCTTAAATAATAGATAAGCACTCTATTTTAGACCAGGATTAATGCACACTGATAATATTTATAATTAAGAATAAGGGGACTATAAGACCATGGTATATAAGGGGAAATATTAGGTAGATATATTTGTGTGTACCATCTAAATATTTGTGGTTAAGCTCTATATCATTGGGTCGATCCCTTTTGATATACCTGTATGGATACACCATATAGATACATATTTAGTATACGTAAATGATTTTCACACCATATGATGAACTCAATTTATTATACTGGTTTTGAATAAACAAGATACCTATTATCATCTGGAACTATTGACCTTGGCCCTTATATGTATGATTTATTTACATATCTTCATGAGGGGGTATGACCCTGCATTCTGAATTAATCTATCATTTTCGGTTATAGCCTTTAGGCTTTATAAGATATTACTGGACTTTACATATATGAGTGGCTATATTGGGTAAAATGGTTGCTATAAGCCCTCTTGAATCAGTTTCGCACTGGACTCAGCACTGGACATGATAACTTGGACTCAGTGAGGCATTATAGTTCTTATACTTGTTTTGGCCGGTATAACATTTTATAAGATATGGTATAATAGCTCCTATGGGGGCAATAAAATATTTTGATACATCAATACGGAATTATTGTATCTAATTGCCTAGGCTGACATTGTCCAAATACGGATACCAGGGGCTGATATTGTCCGATATTAGAATATATCAGGGGGCCTTTATCGAATCTAATTTACCTATTATACTCAGTATGGAAATTGCAAACCTGTTATGGTGGCTTTCCTCCGATCGGGATGATTTGGCTTTTTTTGGCATAGGAATAGATAAAGAATCAGAAAGCAGGACCACACTGCTCAATAAGGAGGATACTTGTGAATCACTTTTTGTCAACTTGACTAAACACATGAGGTTTCTTAGAAGTAATGTTTGGCACTACAAGTTATTTAAAACCTACATGATTAAGGGAATTACAGCAATGGGCCTAAGAATTAGAATGCAGCCAATGGTTAATAATCCAGATGAAGTCCTTCACAAACAATGGAGGGAAGCACAAAACAAAGCCACAATGGACTTTGTAGAAATCCTGGCTGGTTACCATGATAGGACTATAGAGGCTGAAATCATAAGTATTACCACATTATGTGAACAAATCAAGGAATGGGAGTGACAACCCACATACACCTCCTGTCTTAAAAAGTTGAGTACGGAACTTATGAGTTTTGAAACGCAACTAAAGGAGAGGAAAAAGAAAAAAATATCTCAGGGATGTGGAAGATTATGAATGGGGGGACCCTTTTACCAGAGACAGGGATAAACATGTTCGTTTTTCACAACCATACAGAAACACTTCCAAAAGGAAGCATCCAAGATCAATACTTAAGAAATTCCCTACTTCTGGTACAGATAACTCAGGGGAAGATTCTTCCTCTGGGTTTGATATAGATACATCAGCATCCACAGGCTCACCAGCACAGAAGAGAAGGAATTCCAGCATCATTTTAGAATTAAACCAAAAAGGAGGGGGGGGCAGAAAACACAGAAAGCGTAGAAAACATGGAGGGGCTTTTTCGGATTTATGTGCAGGAACAATAAATGAGAATGTGTTAACTATATCATCCTAACCCCTCTCCTCCTTGGAGAAAAGGATTCTTAATAAAGGATTGTTATTCATACCTGGCTCTTTTGTGTCTGAAGAATATTTTGCAAAGGATGTGATTGTTTTTTGCAGAAATCTTAATCTGAAATTACTTTTTCAGGCTAAAGAATCTATGGATAAATATTAGGAATTCAGATATCATAAATCTACCTTTATCCCCCCTATGAATCTTAATGTATTAATATTTCAAAACTCCATTCTTAGAGATTTACACTTTAGTTCCAGAGACAGTCATGCTAGAGCTAGTAATGTAACTAAGGAAGAGATGACCACTATTTCAAGTCAAGCGAATAACCATGATATTGTCATCTTGAGGGCTGATAAAGGAGGGGCAGTGGTGGTGCAAGACTGGTCGCAATATGATCTGGATGCCAATAAACAATTGGCGGACAATGGGTATTACATGCGTTTTACATACAACCCCGCTATACACTTTAAGAAGCAGATTGATGAGTTTCTATCTTTAGCTGTAGAAGAGGGAATCATTACTGATAACACTAGGAAGCAGTTGATGATTTCAGATCCCAGTAACCAGTATATATATTTCCTACTGAAAATTCACAAAGACCTCAATAATCCCCCAGGAAGACTGATAGTATCCGGAAGGGGCTCCATGACTGAACCACTGTCCCAATATCTCACCAGATATTTGAAACCTTTACTTAAATGGGTGAGGGCTCGGTTGAAGGATACCACGAAATTTCTTCAGGTCCTCTCTGAAATGCAATTGGAGGCAGATTGGTTACTGTGTACCTTAGATGTTAAAGCCCTATATACTAACATTCCACACTGGGCTGGAATTGAAGGATTGGAATATTGGTTATATAGGCCAGAGCTATACCAACCAGGCTTTAATACTCTTCTTCTTTGTCTCACCGAGCATGTACTCACCAAAAATGTCTTCTACCAAGATAAATGCTGTCTACAGATTAAAGGTACAGCAATGGGGGCATCATTTGCTCCCATATATGCTGATATATTCATGGCATATATAGAGGAACAAATCATATATGTTAGCTCTCATAATCTGTATATAGAAGACATAGACATCTGGAAAAGATATTTAGATGATTGCTGGATGGTATGGAGAGCGGATGAGCAACATCTGAAAGAATTAGTTGAATATTTGAATGAAAATAAATGGGAGATTGAATTTACGGTAAACCAGGACAAAGAAGGGATTACTTTCCTGGATGTTATGATGATTAAAGCTCCTGACAGCACCTTGATAACAGAAGTCTACCATAAATTCCCTGAATAGAACACCCTTCTCCATACCTCCAGCTATCACTCCCTACCTATATGTAAAAATATTCCTAAATATCAAATATATGAGGGTCAAACGTATATGCTCGGTGAATGACTCCTATAAGCATTACAGAGATGACCTGTCCAAAAGATTTAAGGAAAGGGGTTACAAAGTAGGTCATATTTTACAAGCCAAAAATATAGTTGACAACATGGAGAGAGAAAATCTCTTACAATATAAGAATAAGGCTGATATACCAAAAGACACTTTCAGGTTTGTGACGACTTTCGGTAGAAATACTGGGACACTAATGGACAGTGTGCAGTGAAACTGGAACATTCTAATGGCCGATAATAAGCTTTCTGTTATGATAGGGGACAGATGTCAATTTTCCTTTAGAAATGGAAAAAAATCTAGCGTCTTTCTTTAATCATTACAAACAAGGGCCCCATAGGCTAAAGGAAAGCTTACAAAGTACCTCAGAGGGACAGGTTGCTATAGGATGTTTTCCATGTGGTCACTGCACACAATGTCATAGAATATTACAAACTAAAAGCTTTAGTAGTAAAAATACTAGTCAAGTATATGATATCCATTTCTTTGCCAATTGTAATTCAGACTGGGTTATATACCTTGCCATTTGCAAATGCTCTGCATTCTATATAGGTGAAACGTGAAGACCAGTAAAACATAGGATATCAGAACATTTCAGTGAAATCAAAAATAAGAGAAACACAAATGCATTATATAAACATACTGAGTCCCACAAAACTGCATCATTTCATTTTATTATAATTGATCGAATTCTAGGAATGAAATTCAGTAAATCAGGCTGGCATGAATTACTCAATACAAAGAGAAGAAATGGATAATTAAATTGGGAGTGCTGTTTGCACCCGGGTTAAATGAACATCTCTATTGGTCACACAGGCATTATAGACAGTATATAAATGATGAATTATTCATGTATCATTACACTGATGAAGGCTATGTAGGTAACTAGCCGAAACCAGTCTGTCTGTCTTTTATATACTGTTGTTACGTTCTTTACTTAAATACAAGGAAGTTGCTGCCACAGTCTGCTGGACTATTTGTTTGATGTCCTTTTGAAGAGGGCCAAAGAGGCACTCTGCTTGACATGTATGAGCAGTCTATTCCAGAGTCTGGGGAGTCTCTGGGTCAGGAACCTATCCCTCCAGCATGTTTTGTTCATTGTGATTACAAGATTTAGATCTCTGGAGTGTGTGTCTCTGAAGGATTGGGATTTCTTTAAGTGTAGCATGTCCAACAGCTCTGGGTTTGACATGGTCTTGTATGTTAAGCAGAGATCACTTCTGAGTAGACGATATGTGACAGAGTACAGGTGGAGTTTTTTTAGATGGTCAGCCTAGGGCATCTGCTTTAGGCCTCTGATACTTTTAGTGAGGTATTTATGCGGCCGATCCAGTTGCAGATGTCTTGAGAGGTACATACCAAATGGGGTGTTGTATTCTATAATGGGTCTAATGAGGAATGAGTACAGTGAGACAATGACTCCTTTTTTTCTGGATAAAAAGCCCTTAGTGATGAGGTGTGCCACATAGAAAGGTTTCCTGACTGTTGTGGTGATGTGGTTATCAAAGGTAAGACCCACTGTCCACCTGTGCCCCTAAGTCTCTTATCACACTTTTGGTGTTTAGTGTACTGCTACCTATGTGGTAATTCACGGGTACATGTTTTTTCCCAAAGGGGATAACTATACATTTCTTGACATTGAGCTTGAGCCCATGGCTCTGGCACCAAGCATTTGTTTCTGTAAGCCCTTTTTGTAGAATATCCACATCATTTGTGGATTTAATAATGTCTCCCAGTTTGCAGTCATTTGCGACCTTTGTTAGCCAGAGTCCCTTAGTGTTGGCCTGTACTTCATAGAAGTAGATGCCAAACAAGAGCGGTCCCAGGACTGAACCCTAAGGTACTCCACTTGTCACTTGTCTGGAGCTGGATTTGGAGTCGGCTACTTTTACAGTGTGGGTTCTGTCAGTAAGCCAGTTGGCAACCCATCGAGTGATGTAGGAATTAATGCCAAGCTTAATAAGTTTATGTATGATTCCAGAGTGGGGGATGGTGTCAAAGGTCTTGACGAGGTCCAGATAGGCTGTGTGGACCACCTTACCCTTGCCCACGGCTCTGGAGTCTGATTCGAAAAGTCAATCAGGTTCAGGAGACAAGATCAGCCCTTCACAAACCAAAACTGCATAGGGTTCAGTGTTTGAAGGTTGCCAATGTCCTTGTTTATAAGTTCCATGATAATACATTCCATGGCCTTGCAGATCAGGCTCATCAGACTGATGGGGCGGTAGTTCCCGAGATCCAAGGTGGAGCTCCCCCTTGTGGAGTGGAATAACTGTAGCTGTGCGCCACTCAATGGGCACAAAGCCTGAGGTGAGGCTATAATTAAACATGACACTTAGGTGAGGTGCCAGTTCATTTTGTAGTTCATGTAGTACACAGCCTGAGATGTTGTGTGGTTTTATGGATGCTGTATTCTTAGCTTTGGAGAGTGCGTTTTTTACCTGTGTAGCCGTTATTACCAGAATTTGGCAATCTTTTGGTATTGAGATGAGCCCTTAGGGGGTGAGAGGGGGGTGAAGTTTGCACTGAACTGATCTGCCAGAATATTGGCAATATCCTTGGGATCAGTATATTTAATGCCATTCTGTTGTAGCTCAGAGCAGATCTGAGCATTGCCATTTAGACTCTTGACATAGCTATTGAATGCCTTGTGGTTGTCTTAAAATATATGGCAATTTTATTTTTGTAACTAGCTTTGGAGGATTTTATGTGGGATCTCAGCTTCTTACTGAGGCTGGTAAGGGAGTTTTTTGCATCCTGGGATTTTCCTCTTTTCTGCAAAAGTTTCTTCCTTTTGTTGTAAAGTTTGTTTATGGCAAGGGACCACCAGATTGGCTTCCTTTTTTGGAGGAGAGCATCTTGGTTCCATTGGGGATGGCACAATTCATGCACGAGTGGATGTGCTCGTACAGTGCCTTAGTATAGAATTCAGCAGTCGAACTTTCACATTTGTCACTTCTGACTTGAGTAGCATGAAGTTGGCTTTGGAGAAGTTTTTTACAGAGGTTTCCTTACTAGGCGGTGGGGGTGGGATGTGGATGCCAAGGGTGATTAGCTTATGGTCAGATCTGACCAACGTGGGGGTGACTATAGGTGTGGAGCATCGATTTCCCAAGATCAGCCCTTCACAAACCAAAACTGCATAGGGTTCAGTGTTTGAAGGTTGCCAATGTCCTTGTTTATAAGTTCCATGATAATACATTCCATGGCCTTGCAGATCAGGCTCATCAGACTGATGGGGCGGTAGTTCCCGAGATCCAAGGTGGAGCTCCCCCTTGCAGAAAAGAGGAAAATCCCAGGATGCAAAAAACTCCCTTACCAGCCTCAGTAAGAAGTGGTAATGACCAGGTCTAGGATATTGGAGCCCCTGGTGGGACTAAGGATTAGTTGGTCCAGGGAGTTGAAATTTTTGAACTCTAAGAACCGTTGGGCAAAGGTGTTGGTACATGAGTAGTTTTCCCATTTAATGACATGGTAGTTGAAATCACCCTGTATTAGGGTGTTTGGTTGTATCTTAATATTTTCCAGTATGTTTAGAAAGGTGTAGTGAGAATCTTGGACCATGGTGGAGGATCTGTAGCAAGCTACAGTTTGGATTGCAGTCTTACCTAGTGTTAGTTGCACCTGTAGAATTTCAGATGCATTGTGTTGGGCAACTAGCCTGGTGTTGTGAATATCCTTGGTGAATATGGACACTCCTCCACCTTTAGTGTTTCGGTCCTGGTTTGGTGGCCGAAACGTGTGGTAAGAGTTGTAGCCTGGTATTGCAGGGGTGCTCTCTGGAGCCTTGAACCAGGTCTCAATTACTGCACAGATATCAATGTTCTATTTGGAGGCTTAGACTTCTAGCATTGAGTAGCATTAACTTCAGATTTTTCATGCTTGTACCTGTTACAATGGTGTTTTTTTTCCTTTGAACTTTGCCTAAAAAAGGCACTATAGGGGTGGCAAGATCCTTAGCCAGTAACCTGAATCCCAGGGGCGACAGGTGCAGACCATCTCTGGCAAAGCATCATGGTCTGTCCATCATGTCATTCCAGGCAGACAGATACCGGACCCCCTTTGAATGACACCAGAAGCTTAGCCAGTTGTTGAAGTCAATCATTTTGTCCTTATACTGTGGTATCATTCTGGATGAAGGCAGGATGCTACTCAGGGTTAAGGTCATATCTGCCTGGGCCACATGACCAGAGAGCTCTTCCATATCTCTTTTCATGTAGTCCAGGGAGGTATGTCTCAAGTCATTCACTCCAACATGGACAATGACAGAGTCATATTTGTACTTGTTGTGGCATGACTTGAGTGCATGCGTTATGAGGCAGATCTGGCACCCGACAGTCAGCTGACTGTAATTTTCTCCTTGTTCAGTCTGGTGAGTGGGACATCAGTGTGCCTGACTATAGAGTCACCTATGACTGGTGTTGGGTAAATTGTCTTGCCTTATGGGCTGTTGGGTGGCACACTGGTGTTGTGAGCTATGTGATACTTTGGTTGTGATTGGTGTTTGCATTTCAGCTTCAGAGGTCCTTGCTGCTTGGGCAGGTTACTATTAAGGGCCTCCGCATATTTGGGTTTAGTGTTGCTATGTGTGGGTGTTGGTGGTGTGGGTTTAGAATAGCTATGCGTTGCTTGAGGTGTAGTGTGGGTGTTAACCTTCTCCTCTTGACTGTCTAGCACAGTCTTGGGTGGCGAGAGCTTTGCTCTCAGTTTGGCTATGTAAGTGCATGTCTCGCAGGTTGTAGTGTTGGGTTGCAGGAGGAGAGGGTTGTCTGCGTACATGAGGCAATTGCTGCATTATCCCAGTATGCCCAGATTCACCAGGTGGACAGGAGAAATCACCAGAAGCTTACCCTTGGACATGCCTGGTTTGGTGTTTTTTTTTGTAAACAAGGTACTTTGCAATTATAGGTTGTTTAGTGCCTATGATTAATTTCTCCTTATTAACAATGAGAGTTGAGTGCTTGTATCAGTGTAAGACATTATAGTGCTTTCCAGCAGGTTTTAAAGCAAGTGCTAGTCACAGGGATGCTTAATGGTAAGATGAAAAAAAAATGGTTTATCCAAAACACTGCAGTGTGCGCTAGAGGAGTTAGATGTGAAAGTAGGTAACTTAAGTTTTACCTGTCTAAAAAGTTAAGTTTTAGTGGAGAGTCACTATTTTTAAAACAGCAAGATGGATTCAAAGGAGGTGGTCACTTTTGTATTCTGGTACTATGGAATACAGTAGGATGGCCAATAAATTTAAATAGTTGAATGGGGGTGATATCACAAAAATGATAATTTTTGTGCTTATACAAGCCAGTAAAAACAGAGAGGAAATGAGATATATGGTCAAATTAACATAAGGGGAAGGCAGCTATAAAGACAGAGGTGTTTAAGAACACTACAGTTACTGGGTGGAAGGGTGTGGAGAAAAAAAATTCTGCCTGACTCGCAAGAGACAGAGCTGTGGTCTCATTTCAAGTTTTAATATGCAGTTAAAAGCAGAATACAAATAAGACACAAGGTAAATAAAACAAATCACAGTATTCAACATAGAAAAAATCAATAAAGTAATACAACAAATAAAAAGTAAACCAACCTTTTCCTCACAGTAAGTGTAGCAGGGTCTGGGTGAGCCTTTCTAGTAAAGATCTATTTTTTTTTATTTTAACCATTAAACAGAAGGTTTAGTTCCTAGCTCTGCCCCCTCAGTTCACAGATGATTAACCTTAACTAACCTGTCCTATTGACCTATACTAATTTCTGCCTGACTCACAAGAGACAGAGCTGTGTTCTCTTTTCAAGTTTTAATATGCAGTTAAAAGCAGGATACAAGTAAAACACAAGGTAAATAAAACAAATCACACTATTCAAAATAGAAAAAGGCAATAAAGTAATACAACAGATAAGCAAACTAACCTTTCCCTCACAGCAAAGTGTAGCAGAGTCTGGGTGAGCCTTTCTAGTAAAGCTCTGAAATGCTTTATTTTACCCATTAAATTGAAGGTTTAGTTCTTAGCTCCACCCCCTCAGTTCACAGATGATTAACCTTAACTGACCTGTTCTATTGACCTGTACTAATTTCTACCTGACTCACAAGAGACAGAGCTGTAGTCTCTTTTCAAGTTTTAATACACAGTTAAAAGCAGAATACAAGTAAAACACAAGGTAAATAAAACAAATCACAGTATTCAAAATAGAAAAAGGCAATAAAGTAATACAACAAATAAAAACCAAGCAAACCATTCCCTCAAAGCTCTGAAATTTTATTTTACCCATTAAATAGAAGGTTTAGTCCCTAGCTCCACCCCTCAGTTCACAGGTGATTAACCTTAACTGACCTGTACTGTTGACCTGTACTAATTTCTGCCTGACTCACAAGAGACAGAGCTGTGGTCTACTTTCAAGGTTTAATATGCAGTTAAAAGCAGAATACAAGTAAAACACAATATAAACAAAACAAATCACAGTATTCAAAATAGAAAAAGGCAATAAAGTAATACAACAAATAAAAAGCAAACAAACCATTCCCTCATGGCAAAGTATAGCAGAGTCTGGGTGAGCTTTTCTAGTAAAGCTCTGAAATGTTTTATTTTGCCATTTAAGTAGAAGGTTTAGTTCCTAGCTCCACCTCCTCAGTTCACAGATGATTAATTTTAAAGGACCTGTTCTATTGACCTGTACTAATTTCTGCCTGACTCACAAGACACAGGGCTGTGGTCTCATTTCAGGTTTTAATATGTAGTTAAAAGCAGAATACAAGTAAAACACAAGGTAAATAAAACAAATCACAGTATTCCAAATAGAAAAAGGCAATAAAGTAATACAACAAATAAAAGCAAACTAACCTTTCCCTCATAGCAAAGTGCAGCAGAGTCTGGGTGAGCCTTTCTAGTAAAGCTGTGTAATGTTTTATTTTACCACTTAAATAGAAGGTTTAGTTCATAGCTCCACCCCCTCAGTTCACCTATGATTAACCTTAACTGTCGTGTTCGATTGACCTATACTAATTTCTGTCTTACTCACAAGAGACAGAGCTGTGGTCTCTTTTCAAGTTTTAATATGCAGTTAAAAGCAGAATACAAGTAAAACACAAGGTAAATAAAACAAATCACAGTATTAAAAATAGAAAAAGGCAATAAAGTAATACAACAAATAAAAAGCAAACTAACCTTTCCTCACAGAAAAGTACAGCAGAGTCTGGGAGAGCCTTTCTAGTAAAGCTCTGAAATGTTTTATTTTACTCATTAAATAGAAGGTTTAGTTCCTAGTTCCTCCCCCTCAGTTCACAACTGAATAACTTTAACTGATCTGTTCTACTGAGCTGTACTAATTTCTACCTGACTCACAAGAGACAGTGCTGTGGTCTCTTTTCAAGTTTAAATATGCAGTTAAAAGCAGAATGCAAGTAAAACACAAGGTAAATAAAACAAATCACAGTATTCAAAATAGAAAAATGAAATAAAGTAATAAAACAAATAAAAAGCAAACTAACCTTACCCTCTAAGCAAAGTGTAGCAGAGTCTGGGTGAGCCTTTCTAGTAAAGCTCTGACATTGTTTTATTTTACCCCTGAAATAGAAGGTTTAGTTTCTAGCTCCATCACCTCAGTTCACAGATGATTAACCTTAACTGACCTGTTCTACTCACCTGTACTAATTTCTGCCTGACTCACAAGAGAGAGAGTTGTGGTGGTCCCTTTTCAAGTTTGGGTGACCCTTTCTAATACAGCTCTGAAATGTTTTATTTTACCCATTAAATAGAAGGTTTAGTTCTTAGCTCCACCCCCTTGGTTTACAGATGATTAACCTTAACTGACCTGTACTATTAACCTGTACTCATTTCTGCCTGACTCACAAGAGACAGCACTTTGGCCTCTTTTCTAGTTTTAATATGCAGTTCAAAGCAGAATACAAGTAAAACAGAAGGTAAATAAAACAAATCACAGTATTCAAAATAGAAAAATGCAATAAAGTAATACAACAAATAAAAACAAACTAACATTTCCCACACAGCAAAGTGTAGCAGAGTCTGGGAGAGCCTTTCTAGAAAAGCTCTAAATGTTTTATTTTACCCATTAAACATTAGGTTTGGTTCCCAGCTCCACTCCCCCTCAGTTCACAGATGATTAACCTTAACTGACCTGTTCTAGTGACCTGTACTAATTTCTGCCTGACCACAAGAGACAGACCAGTGGTCTCTTTTCCAAGTTATAATATGCAGTTAAAAGCAGAATACAAGTAAAATACAAGGTAAATAAAACAAATCACAGTATTCAAAATAGAAAAATGTAATAAAGTAATACAACAAATAAAAGCAAACTAACCTTTCTCTCACAGCAAAGTGTAGCATAGTCTGGGTGAGCCTTTCTAGTAAAGCTCTGAATTTTTTTATTTTACCCCTTAAATAGAAGGTTTAGTTCCTAGCTCCACCCCCTCAGTTTACAGATGATTAACCTTAACAGACCTGTTATATTAACCTGTACTAATTTCTGCCTGACTCACAAGAGCCAGAGTCATGGTCTTTTTTCAAGTTTTAATAAGCAGTTAAAAGCTGAATACAAATAAAACACAAGGTAAATAAAACAAATCACAGTATTCAAAATAGAAACAGGCAATAAAGTAATAAAATAAATAAAAAGCAAGCTAACCTTTCCCTCACAGCAAAGTGTAGGATAGTCTGGGTGAGCCTTCTTAGTAAAGCTCTGAAATGTTTCATTTTACCCCTTAAGTAGAAGGTTTAGTTCCTTGCTCCACACCCTCAGTTCACAGATGATTAACCTTAACTTACCTGTTCTTTTGACCTGTACTAATTTCTGCCTGACTCACAAGAGACAGAGCTGTGGTCACTTTTCGAGTTTCAGTATGCAGTTAAAAGCAGAATACATGTAAAACACAAGGTAAATAAAGCAAATCACAGTATTAAAATGGAAACGAGCAATAAAGTAATACAACAAATAAAAAGCAAACTAACCTTCCCCTCACAGCAAAGTGTAGCAGAGTTTGGGTGAGCGTTTTTAGTAATGCTCTGAAATGTTTTAATTTACCCATTAAATAGAAGCTTTAGTTCCTAGCGTCACCCCTTCAGTTCACAGATGATTAACTTTGACTGATCTGTTCTACTGACCTGTACTAATTTCTGCCTGACTCATAAGAGACAGAGCTGTCATCTCTTTTCAAGTTTTAATATGCAGTTAAAAGTAGAATACAAGTAAAAAACAAAGTAAATAAAACAAATCACAGTATTCAAAAAAGAAAAAGGCTATAAAGTAATGCAACAAATAAAAAGCAAACTAACCTTCCCCTCACAGGAAAGTGTAGCAGAGTCTGGGTGAGCCCTTCTAGTAAAGGTCTGATTTTTTAATTTTACCTTTTAAATAGATGGCTTAGTTCCTAGCTCCATCCCCTCAGTTCACAGATGATTAACCATAACCGACCTGTTCTATTGACCTGTACTAATTTCTGCCTGACTCAAAAGAGACAGAGCTTTGCAGTTTAAAATAGAATACAAGTAAAACACAAGGTAAATAAAACAAATTAAAGTATTCAAAATAGAAAAAAGGCAGTAAAGTAATACAATAAATAAAAAGCAAACTAACCTTTCCCTCACAGCAAAGTGTAGCAGAGTCTGCATGAGCCTTTCTAGTAAAGCTCTGAATGTTTTTATTTTACCCCTTAAATAGAAGGTTTAGTTTCTAGCTCTACCCATTCAGTTCATAGATAATTAACCTTTACCTACCTGTTCTATTGATCTGTACTAATTTCTGCCTGACTCATAAGAGACAGAGCTGTGGTCTGTTTTCAAGTTTTAATACTCAGTTAAAAGCAGAAGCAAGTAAAACACAAGGTAAAAAAACAAATCACAGTATTCAAAATAGAAAAAGGCAATAAAGTAATACAACAAATAAAAAGCAAACTAACCTTTCCCTCACAGGAAAGTTTAGCAGAGTTTGGGTGACCTTTACTAGTACAGCTCTGAAATATTTTATTTTGCCCATTAAATAGAAGGTTTAGTTCCTAGCTCCACCCCCTCAGTTCATAGATGATTAACCTTAACTGACCTGTGCTATTGATCTGTACTAATTTCTGCCTGACTCACAAGAGCAGAGTTTTGGTCTCTTTTCAAGTTTTAATATGCAGTTAAAAGCAGAATACAAGTAAAACAGAAGGTAAATAAAACAAATCACAGTATTCAAAACAAAAAATGCAATAAAGTACTACAACAAATGAAAAAAAATTAACATTTTCTTCACAGCAATGTGTAGCAGAGTCTGGGTGAGCCTTTCTAATAAAGCTCTGAAATGTTTTATTTTATCTATTAAATAGAAGGTTTGGTTCCTAGCACCACCCCCTCAGTTCACAGATGATTAACCTTAACTGACCTGTGCTATTGATCTGTACTAATTTCTGCCTGACTCACAAGAGCAGAGTTTTGGTCTCTTTTCAAGTTTTAATATGCAGTTAAAAGCAGAATACAAGTAAAACACAAGGTAAATAAAACAAATCACAGTATTCAAAATAGAAACAGGCAATAAGGTAATAAAACAAATAAAAAGAAAACTAACCTTTCCTTCACAGCAAAGTGTAGCAGAGTTTGGGTGAGCCTTTCCAGTACAGCTCTTAAATTTTTTATTTTACCCATTAAATAGACAGTTTAGTTCCTCACTCCACCCTCTCAGTTCACAGATGATTAACCTTAACTTATTTGTCCTATTGACCTGTACTAATTCCTGCCAGACTCACAAGAGACAGAGTTGTGGTCTCTTTTCCAAGTTTTAATATGCAGTTAAAAGCAGAATACAAGTAAAACAGAAGGCAAATAAAACAAATCACAGTATTTTGAAATAGAAAAATGCAGTAAAGTAATACAACAAATAAAAAGAAAACTAACATTTCCCGCAAAGCAAAGTGTAGCAGAGTCTGTGTGAGTCTTCCTAGTAAAGTTCTAAAAATATTGTATTTTACCCCTTACGTAGAAGGTTTAGTTCCTAGGACCACCCCCTAGGTTCAAAGATGATTAACCTTAACTGACCTGTTCTATTGACTTGTATTAATTTCTGCCTGACTCACAAGAGACAGAGCTGTGGTAACTTTTCGAGTTTCAATATGCAGTTAAAAGCAGAATACAAGTAAAACACAAGGTCAATAAAGCAAATCACAGTATTAAAAATAGAAACAGGCAATAAAGTAATACAACAAATAAAAAGAAAACTAACATTTCCCTCACAGCAAAGTGTAGCAGAGTTTGGGTGAGCCTTTTTAGTAAAGCTCTGAAATGTTTTAATTTGCCCATTAAGTAGAAGCTTTAGTTCCTAGTGCCACCCCCTCAGTTCACAGATGATTAACCTTAACTGATCTGTTCTACTGACCTGTACTAATTTCTGCCTGACTCCCAAGAGACAGAGCTGTGGTCTCTTTTCAAGTTTTAATATGCAGTTAAAAGCAGAGTATAAGTAAAACATAAGGTAAGTAAAACAAATCACAATATTCAAAATAGAAAAAGGCAGTAAAGTAATACATAAAATAAAAAGCAATATAACCTTTCCTTACAGCAAAGTGTAGAAGAGTCTGGGTGAGCCTTTCTAGTAAAGCTCTGAAATATTTTATTTTACCCATTAAATAGAAGGTTTAGTTCCTAGCTCCTTCCCCTCAGTTCACAACTGATTACCTTTAACTGATCTGTTCTATGGAGCTGTACTAATTTCTGCCTGACTCACAAGAGACAGAGCTGTGGTCTCTTTTCAAGTTTTAATATGCAGTCAAAAGCAAAATGCAAGTAAAACACAAGGTAAATATAACAAATCACGGTATTCAAAATAGAAAAATGCAATAAAGTAATACAACAAATAAGCAAACTAACCTTACCCTCACAGCAAAGAGCAGCAGAGTCTGGGTGAGCCTTTCTAGTAAAGCTCTGCTATTTTTTTTATTTTGCCCCTTAAATAGAAGGTTTAGTACCTAGCTCCATCCCCTCTGTTCACAGATGATTAGCCTTAACCAACCTGTTCTATTGACCTGTACTAATTTCTGCCTGACTCACAAGAGACAGAGTTGTGGTGGTCTCTTTTTCAAGTTTTAATATGCAGTTAAAAGCAGAATACAAGTAAAACATAAGGTAAATAAAACAGATTACAGTATTCAAAATAGAAAAAGGCAGTAAAGTAATACAACAAATGGAAAGCAAACTAACCTTTCCCTCACAGCAAAGTGTAGCAGAGTCTGGGGGAGCCTTTCTAGTAAAGCTCTGAAATGTTTTATTTTACCCATTAAGTAGAAGGCTTTGTTCCTAGATCCACCCCTTCAGTTCACAGATGATTAACTTTAACTGACCTGTTCTATCGACCTGTACTAATTTCTGCCTGATTCACAAGATGCAGAGCTGTGGTCACATTTCTAGTTTTAATATGCAGTTAAAAGCAGAATACAAGTAAAACACAAGGTAAATAAAACAAATCACAGTATTCAAAATAGAAACAGGCAATAAAGAAATAAAACAAATAAAAAACAAACTAACCTTTCCTTACAGCAAAGTGTAGCAGAGTTTGGGTGACTCTTTCTAGTATATCTCCGAAATGTTTTATTTTACCCATTAAATAGATGGTTTAGTTCCTTGCTACACCCCCCTCAGTTCACAGATGATTAACCTTAACTGACTTGTTCTGTTGACCTGTACTAATTTCTGCCTGACTCACAAGAGATGATTTGTTGTCTCTTTTCAAGTTTTAATATGCAGTTAAAAGCAGAAAGTAAAACTCAAGGTGAATAAAACAAATCACAGTATTCAAAATAGAAAAATGCAATAAATTAATATAACAAATAAAAAGCAATCTAACCCTTCCCTCACAGCAAAGTGTAGCAGAGTTTAGGTGATCCATTCTAGTAAAGCTCTGAATTTTTTTATTTTACCCCTTAAATAGAAGGTTTAGTTCCGAGCTCCGTCCCCTCAGTTCACAGATGATTAACCTTAACCGACCTGTTCTGTTGACCTGTACCAATTTCTGCCTGACTCACAAGACAAGATTTGTGGTCTCTTTTCAAGTTTTAATACTCATGTAAAAACAGAATACAAATAAAACACAAGGGAAATAAAACAAATAACAGTATTCAAAGTAGAAAAAGGCAATAAAGTAATACAACAAATAAAAAGCAAACTAACCCTTCTCTCACAGCAAAGTGTCAGAGTGTCTGGGTGAGCCTTCCTAGTAAAGTTTAGAAATGTTTTATTTTACCCCTTAAGTAGAAGGTTTAGTTCCTATGTCCACCCCATCAGTTCACAGATGATTAATCTTAAGTGACTTGTTCTATTGACCTATACTAATTTCTGCCTGACTCACAAGAGACAAAGTTGTGGTCACTTTTCGAGTTTTAATGTGCAGTTAAAAGCATAATACAAGTAAAACACAAAGTAAATAAAACAAATCACAGTATTCAAAATAGAAACAGGCAATAAAGTAATATAACAAATAAAAACTAAACTAACCTTTTCCTCACAGCAAAGTGTACAGATTTTGGGTGAGCCTTTGTAGTACAGCTCTTAAGTGTTTTTTAACCATTAAACAGAAGGTTTAGTTCCTAGCTCCACACCCCTCAGTTCACAGATGATTAACCTTAACTGACCTGCACTATTGACCTGTACTAATTTCTGCCTGACTTACAAGAGACAGAGCTGTGGTCTCTTTTTAAGTTTTAATATGCAGAAAAAAGCAGAATACAAGTAAAACAGAAGGTAAATAAAACAAATCACAGTATTAAAAATAGAAAAACTGAATAAAGTAATACAACAAATAAAAAGCAAACAAACCTTTCCCTCACAGCAAAGTGTAGCACAGTCTGGGTGAGCCTTTCTAGTAAAGCTCTGAAATGTTTTATTTTACCCATTAAATAAAAGGTTTGGTTCCTAGCTGCACTCCCTCAGTTCACAGATGATTAACCTTAACTGACCTGTACTAATTTTTGCCTGACTCACAAGAGACAGAGCTGTGGTCTCCTTTTCAAGTTTTAATATGCAGTTAAAAGCAGAATACAAGTAAAACACAAGGTAAATAAATCAAATCACAGTATTCAAAATAGAAAAGCAAAATAGAGTAATACAACAATTAAAAAGCAAACTAACTTTTCCCTCATAGCAAAGTGTAGGAGAATCTGGGTGAGCCTTCTTAGTAAAGCTCTGAAATGTTTTATTTTACCCATTAAATAGATGATTTAGCTCCTAGATCCACCCCCTTCAGATCACAGATGATTAACCTCAACTGACCTGTGCTATTGATCTGTACTAATTTCTGCCTGACTCAGAAGAGACTGAACTGTGCTTTTTTTTCAAGTTTTTATATGCAGATAAAATCCGAATACAGGTAAAACACAAGATAAATAAAACAAATCACAGTATTCAAAATAGAAAAAAGCAATAAAGTAATACAACAAATAAAAAGCAAACTAACCTTTCCCTCACAGCAAAGTGTAGCATATTCTGTGTGAGCCTTCCTCGTATAGCTCTGATGTTTTATACTAACCATTAAATAGAAGGTTCAGTTCCTATCTCCACCCCCTCAGTTCACCAATGATTAACCTTAACTGACGTGTTCGATTGACCTGTACTAATTTCTGCTTGACTCACAAGAGACAGAGCTGTGGTCTTTTTTTCAAGTTTTAATATGCAGTTAAAAGCAGAATACATGTAAATCACAAGGTAAATGAAACAAATAACAGAATTCAAAATAGAAACAGGCAATAGAGTAATAAAACAAATAAAAAGCAAACTAACCTTTCCTTCACAGCAAAGTGTAGCAGAGTTTGAGTGAGCCTTTCCAGTACAGCTCTGAATTTTTTTATTTTACCTATTAAATAGACGGTTTAGTTCCTCACTCCACCCCCTCAGTTCACAGATGATTAACCTGAACTAACCTGTACTATTGACCTGTACTAATTTCTGCCTGACTCAAAAGAGAAAGAGCTGTGGTCTCTTTTCAAGTTTTAATATGTAGTTAAAAGCAGAATACATATAAAACACAAGGTGAATAAAACAAATCACAGTATTCAAAATAGAAAAATGCAATAAATTAATACAACAAATAAAAAGCAAACTAACTTTCTGTCACAGCAAAGTGTTGCAGAATCTGGGTGAGCCTTTGTAGTCTTCTTCTTCTTTTGGCTTTTTCCCAGTTAGGGGTCGCCACAGTGAATCACCTGTCTGCTCATGATTGGTAGTGGAGTTCTACGGTGTCGAGTTGCGAGCCCGGTGCCCAACCTTCCACAGAAGGCACACACACATGCGCACACTCATGCCTCGGGCTAATTTAGAGTGTCTGATCCACCTACAGCATGTCTTTGGGATGTGGGAGGAAATCGGAGCACCTGGAGGAAACCCACATGACCACATCGAGGACATGCAGACTCCGCACAGAAGGCACTTCAGAAAAGAGAACACAGCTCTGTCTCTTGTGAGTCAGGCATGAGTTAGTACAAGTCAACAGAACAGGTCAGTTAAGGCTAATCATCTGCAAACTGAAGGAGTGGATCTAAGAACTAAACCTTCTATTTAATGGGTAAAAAAAAAACAGTTCAGAGCTTTAATGGGTGAGCCTTTGTAGTAAAGCTCTGAAATATTTTTTTACCCATTAAATAGAAGGTTTAGTTCCTAGCTCCACTCCTTCAGTTCGCAGATGATTAACCTTAACTGACATGGTCTGTTGACCTGTACTAATTCCTGCCTGACTCACAAGAGACAGAGCTGTGTTCTCTTTTCAAGTTTTAATATGCAGTTAAAAGCTGAATACAAGTAAAACACAAGGTAAATAAAACAAATCACAGTATTCAAAATAGGAAAAAGGCAATAAAGTAATACATAAAGTAAAAAGCAAACTAACCTTTCCTCACAGCAAAGTGTAGAAGATTATGGGTGAGCCTTTCTAGTAAAGCTCTGTAATGTTTTATGTTACCCATTAAATAGAAGGTTTAGTTCCTAGCTCCTCCCCCTCAGTTCACAATTGATTAACTTTAACTGATCTGTTCTACTGAGCTACTAATTTCTGCCTGATTCAAAAGATGCAGAGTTGTGGTCACTTTTTGAGTTTTAATATGCAGTTAAAAGCAGAATACAAGTAAAACACAAGGTAAATAAAACAAATCACAGTATTCAAAATAGAAACAGGCAATAAAGAAATAAAACAAATAAAAAACAAATTAACCTTTCCCTCACAGCAAAGTGTAGCAGAGTTTGGGTGACTCTTTCCAGTACATCTCTGAAATGTTTTATTTTACTCATTAAATAGATGGTTTAGTTCCATGCTCCATCCCCCTCAGTTCACAGATGATTAACCTTAACTGACCTGTTCTGTTGACTGTTCTAATTTCTGCCTGACTCACAAGAGACAGAGTTGTTGTCTCTTTTCAAGTTTTAATATGCAGTTAAAAGTAGAATACAAGTAAAACACAATGTGAATAAAACAAATCACAGTATTCAAAATAGAAAAATGCAATAAATTAATACAACAAATAAAAAGCAATCTACCCTTTCCCTCATAGCAAATTGTAGCAGAGTCTGGGTGATCCATTCTAGTAAAGCTCTGATTTTTTTTTATTTTACACCTTAAATAGAAGGTTTAGTTCCGAGCTCCGTCCCATCAGTTCACAGATGATTAACCTTAATGGACCTGTTCTGTTGACCTGTACCAATTTCTGCCTGACTCACAAGAGATGATTTGTGGACTCTTTTCAAGTTTTAATACTCAGTTAACAGCGGAATACAAATAAAACACAAGGTAAATAAAACAAATCACAGTTTTCAAAGTAGAAAAGGCAATACAGTAATACAACAAATAAAAAGCAAACTAACCTTTCTCTCACAGCAAAGTTTAGCAGAATCTGGTTGAGCCTTCCAAGTAAAGTTCTGAAATGTTTTATTTTACCCCTTAAGTAGAAGGTTTAGTTCCTGTGTCCAACCCATCAGTTCACAGATGATTAACCTTAAGTGACTTGTTCTATTGACCTGTACTAATTTCTGCCTGACTCACAAGAGACAGAGTTGTGGTGGTCTCTTTTCAAGTTTTAATATGCAGTTAAAAGCAGAATACAAGTAAAACACAAGGTAAATAAACAAATTACAGTATTCAAAATAGAAAAAGGCAGTAAAGTAATACAACACATAAAAAACAAACTAACCTTTCCCTCACAGCAAAGTGTAGCAGAGTCTGGGTGAGCCTTTCTAGTAAAGCTCAGAATGTTTTTATTTTACACCTTAAATAGAAGGTTTAGCTCCTAGCTCTACCCACTCATTTCACAGATAATTAACCTTAACCTAAATGTTCTGTTGACCTGTACTAATTTCTGCCTGACTCACAAGGGACAGAGCTGTGGTCTCTTTTCAAGTTTTAATAAACAGTTAAAAGCCGAATCAAGTAAAACACAAGGTAAATAAAACAAGTCACAGTATTCTAAATAGAAAAAGGCAATAAAGTAATATAACAAATGAAAAGCAAACTAACCTTTCATCACAGAAAAGTGTAGCAGAGTCTGGGTGAGCCTTTCTAGTAAAGCTCTGAAATGTTTTATTTTACCCGTTAAATAGAAGGATTAGGTCCTAGCTCCACCCCTTCAGTTCACAGATGATTAACTTTAACTGACCTGTTCTATTGACCTGTACTAATTTCTGCCTGATTCACAAGATGCAGAGCTGTGATCACTTTTCGAATTTTAATATGCATTTAAAAGCAGAATACAAGTAAAACAAAAGGTAAATAAAATAAATAGGACTATTCAAAATAGAAACAGGCAATAAAGTAATACAACAAATTAAAAGCAAACTAACCTTTCCCTCACAGGAAAGTGTAGCAGAGTTTGTGTGACCCTTTCTAGTACTGCTCTGAAATGTTTTATTTTACCCATTAAATAGAAAGTTTAGTTCTTAGCTCCACCCCCCTTGGTTTACAGATGATTAACCTTAACTGACCTGTACTATTGACCTGTACTAATTTCTGCCTGACCACAAGAGACAGAGCTGTGGTCTCTTTTCCAAGTTATAATATACAGTTAAAAGCAGAATACAAGTAAAACAGAAGGTAAATAAAACAAATCACAGTATTCAAAATAGAAAAATGTAATAAAGTAATAAAACAAATAAAAGCAAACTAACCTTTCTCTCACAGCAAAGTGTAGCATAGTCTGGATGAGCCTTTCTAGTAAAGCTCTGAATTTTTTTATTTTACCCCTTAAATAGAAGGTTTAGTTCCTAGCTCCACCCCCTCAGTTTACAGATGATTAACATTAACAGACCTGTTATATTAACCTGTACTAATTTCTGCCTGACTCAGAAGAGCCAGAGTCATGGTCTCTTTCCAAGTTTTAATACACAATTAAAAGATGAATACAAATAAAACACAAGGTAAATAAAACAAATCACGGTATTCAAAATAGAAACAGACAATAAAGTAATAAAGCAAATAAAAAGCAAACTAACCTTTCCTTCACAAGAAAGTGTAGGAGAGTCTGAGTAAGCCTTCTTAGCAAAGCTCTGAAATGTTTTATTTTAACTCTTAAGTATAAGATTTAGTTCCTAGCTCCACACCCTCAGTTCACAGACGATTAATCTTAACTGACCTGTTCTATTGACCTGTACTTATTTCTGCCTGACTCACAAGAGACAGAGCTGTGGTCACTTTTTGAGTTTCAGTATGCAGTTAAAAGCAGACTACATGTAAAACACAAGGTAAATAAAGCAAATCACAGTATTAAAATAGAAACAGGCAATAAAGTAATACAACAAATAAAAAGCAAACTAACCTTTCCCTCACAGGAAAGTGTAGCAGCGTTTGGGTGAGCCTTTTTAGTAAAGCTCTGAAATGTTTTAATTTACCCATTAAATAGAAGCTTTAGTTTCTAGCGCCACCCCATCAGTTCACAGATGATTAACCTTAACTGATCTGTTCTACTGACCTGTACTCATTTCTGCCTGACTCACAAGAGGCAGAGCTGTGGTCTATTTTCAAGTTTTAATATGCAGTTAAAAGTAGAATACAAGTAAAAAACAAAGTAAATAAAACAAATCACAGTATTCAAAAAAGAAAAAGGCTATAAAGTAATACAACAAATAAAACACAAACTAACCTTCCCCTCACAGGAAAGTGTAGCAGAGTCTGGGTGAGCCCTTCTAGTAAAGGTCTGATTTTTTTTATTTTACCCCTTAAATAGAAGGCTTAGTTCCTAGCTCCATCCCCTTAGTTCACAGATTATTAAAATTAACCGACCGGTTCTTTTGACCTGTACTAATTTCTGCCTGACTCGCAAGAGACAGAGCTTTGCAGTTAAAAAAAGAATACAAGTAAAACACAAGGTACATAAAACAAATTACAGTATTCAAAATAGAAAAAGGCAGTAAAGTAATATAACAAATAAAAATCAAACTAACCTTTCCCTCACAGCAAAGTGTAGTAGAGTTTGGGTGAGCCTTTCTAGTAAAGCTCTAAAATGTTTTATTTTACCCATTAAATAGAAGGTTTAGTTCCTAGCTCTACCCCTTCAGTTCACAGATGATTAACTTTAACTGACCTGTTCTATTGACCTGTACTAATTTCTGGCTGATTCAGAAGATGCACAGCTGTGGTCATTTTTTGAGTTTTAATATGCATTTATAAGCAGAATACAAGTAAAACACAAGGTAAATAAAACAAATCACACTATTCAAAATAGAAACATGTAGTAAAGTAATACAACAAATTAAAAGCAAACTAACCTTTCCCTCACAGGAAAGTGTAGCAGAGTTTGGGTGACCCTTTCAAGTACAGGTCTGAAATGTTTTATTTTACCCATTAAATAGAAGGTTTAGTTCTTAGCTCCACTCCCTCGGTTTATAGATAATTAACCTTAACTGACCTGTACTATTGACCTGTACTAATTTCTGCCTGACTCATACGAGACCGCACTTTGGCCTCTTTTCTAGTTTTAATATGCAGTTAAAAACAGAATACAAGTAATTCAGAAGGTAAATAAAACAAATCACAGTATTCAAAATAGCAAAATGCAATAAAGTAATACAACAAATAAAAAGCAAACTAAAATTTCCCTCACAGCAAAGTGTAGCAAAGTCTGGGAGAGCCTTTCCAGAAAAGCTCTGAAATGTTTTATTTTACCAATTAAATAGAAGGTTTAGTTCTTAGCTCCACCCCCACAGTTCACAGATGATTAACTTTAACTGACCTGTTCTAGTGACCTGTACTAATTTCTGCCTGATGACAAGAGACAGAGCTGTGGTCACTTTTTGAGTTTCAGTATGCAGTTAAAAGCAGAATACAAGTAAAACACAAGGTAATTAAAACAAATCACAGTATTCAAAAATAGAAAAACGCAATAAAGTAATACAACAAATAAAAAGCAAACTAAAATTTCCCTCACAGTAAAGTGTAGCAAAGTCTGGGTGAGCCTTTCTAGTAAAGCTCTGAATTTTTTTTATTTTACCCTTAAATAGAAGGTTTAGTTCCTAGCTCCACCCCCTCAGTTTACAGATGATTAACCTTAACAGATCTGTTTTATTAACCTGTACTAATTTCTGCCTGACTCACAAGAGCCAGAGTCATGGTCTCTTTCCAAGTTTTATTACGCACTTAAAAGCTGAATACAAATAAAACACAAGGTAAATAAAACAATCACAGTATTCAAAATAGAAACAGGCAATAAAGTAATAAAACAAATAAAAAGCAAACTAACCTTTCCCTCACAGCAAAGTGTAGGAGACTCTGGGTGAGCCTTCTTAGTAAAGCTCTGAAATGTTTTATTTTACCCCTTAAGTAGAAGGTTTAGTTCCTAGCTCCACACCCTCAGTTCACAGATGATTAACCTTAACTGACCTGTTCTATTAACCTGTACTAATTTCTGCTTGACTCACAAGAGACAGAGCTGTGATCACTTTTCGAGTTTCAGTATGCAGTTAAAAGCAGAATACAAGTAAAACACAAGGTAAATAAAGCAAATCACAGTATTAAAAATAGAAAAGCGCAATAAAGAAATACAACAAATAAAAAGCAAACTAAAATTTCCCTCACAGCAAAGTGTAGCAAAGTCTGGGTGAGCCTTTCTAGTAAAGCTCTGAAATGTTTTATTTTACCCATTAAATAGACGGTTTAATTCCTAGCGCCACCCCCTCAGTTTACAGATGATTAACCTTAACAGACCTGTTATATTAACCTGTACTATTTTCTGCCTGACTCACAAGAGCCAGAGTCGTGGTCTCTTTCCAAGTTTTAATACACAGTTAAAAGCTGAATAGAAATAAAACACAAGGTAAATAAAACAACTCACAGTATTCAAAATAGAAACAGGCAATAAAGTAATACAACAAATAAAAAGCAAACTAACCTTTCCCTCACAGCAAAGTGTAGCAGAGTTTGGGTGAGCCCTTCTAGTAAAGGTCTGTTTTTTTATTTTACTCCTTAAATAGAAGGCTTAGTTCCTAGCTCCATCCCCTCAGTTCACAGATGATTAACCTTAACTGACCTGTTCTATTGACCTGTACTTATTTCTGCTTGACTCACAGGAGACAGAGCTTTGCAGTTAAAATAGAATACAAGTAAAACACAAGGTAAATAAAACAAATTACAGTATTCAAAATAGAAACAGGCAATAAAGTAATACAACAAATAAAAAGAAAACTAACATTTTCCTCACAGCAAAGTGTAGCAGAGTATGTGTGAGTCTTCCTAGTAAAGTTCTGAAATATTTTATTTTACCCCTTAAGTAGAAGGTTTAGTTCCTAGGTCCACCCCTCAGTTCAAAGATGATTAACCTTAACTAACCTGTTCTATTGACCTGTACTAATTTCTGCCTGACTCACAAGAGACAGAGCTGTGGTAACTTTTCGAGTTTCAATATGCAGTTAAAAGCAGAATACAAGTAAAACACAAGGTAAATAAAGCAATTTACAGTATTAAAAATAGAAACAGGCAATAAAGTAATACAATAAATAAAAAGCAAACTAACCTTTCCCTTACAGCAAAGTGTAGCAGAGTTTGGGTGAGCCTTTTTAGTAAAGCTCTGAAATGTTATAATTTACCCATTAAGGAGAAGCTTTAGTTCCTAGTGCCACCCCCACAGTTTACAGATGATTAACCTTAACGGATCTGTTCTACTGACCTGTACTAATTTCTGCCTGACTCACAAGAGACAGAGCTGTGGTCCCTTTTCAAGTTTTAATATGCAGTTAAAAGTAGAATACAAGTAAAAAACAAAGTAAATAAAACAAATCACAGTATTCAAAAAAGAAAAAGGCTATAAAGTAATGCAACAAATAAAAAGCAAACTAACCTTCCCCTCACAGGAAAGTGTAGCAGAGTCTGGGTGAGCCCTTCTAGTAAAGGTCTGATTTTGTTATTTTACCTTTTCCCAGTTAGGGGTTGCCACAGTGGATCACCTGTTTGCTCGTGATTGGCAGTGGAGTTCTACGGAGTTGAGTTGCCAGCCCGGCACCCAACCTTCCACAGAAGGCACACACACACACACACAAACACACACACACACACACACACACACACACACACACACACACACACACACACACACACACACACACACACTCATGCCTAGCACTAATTTTGAGTGTCCAATCCACCTATACCATGTCTTTGGGATATGGGAGGAAACTGGAGCACCCAGAGGAAACCCACATGACCACATTGCATACAAGTAAAACACAAGGTAAATAAAACAAATTAAAGTATTCAAAATAGAAAAAAGGCAGTAAAGTAATACAATAAATAAAAAGCAAACTAACCTTTCCCTCACAGCAAAGTGTAGCAGAGTCTGCATGAGCCTTTCTAGTAAAGCTCTGAATGTTTTTATTTTACCCCTTAAATAGAAGGTTTAGTTTCTAGCTCTACCCATTCAGTTCATAGATAATTAACCTTTACCTACCTGTTCTATTGATCTGTACTAATTTCTGCCTGACTCACAACTGACAGAGCTTTTTTGGTCTCTTTTCAAGTTTTAATACTCAGTTAAAAGCAGAAGCAAGTAAAACACAAGGTAAAAAATCACAGTATTCAAAATAGAAAAAGGCAATAAAGTAATACAACAAATAAAAAGCAAACTAACCTTTCCCTCACAAGAAAGTTTAGCAGAGTTTGGGTGACCTTTTCTAGTACAGCTCTGAAATGTTTTATTTTACCCATTAAATAGAAGGTTTAGTTCCTAGCTCTACCCCCTCAGTTCACAGATGATTAACCTTAACTGACCTGTGCTACTGATCTGTACTAATTTCTGTCTGACTCACAAGAGACAGAGCTTTGGTCTCTTTTCAAGTTTTAATATGCAGTTAAAAGTAGAATACAAGTAAAACAGAAGGTAAATAAAACAAATCACAGTATTCAAAATAAAAAAACACAATAAAGTAATACAACAAATAAAAAGAAAACTAGCATTTCCCTCACAGCAAAGTGTAGCAGAGTCTGGGTGAGCCTTTCCAGTAAAGCTCTGAAATGTTTTATTTTACCCATTAAATAGACGGTTTAATTCCTAGCGCCACCCCCTCAGTTTACAGATGATTAACCTTAACAGACCTGTTATATTAATCTGTACTATTTTCTGTCTGACTCACAAGAGCGAGAGTCGTGGTCTCTTTCCAAGTTTTAATACACAGTTAAAAGCTGAATAGAAATAAAACACAAGGTAAATAAAACAACTCACAGTATTCAAAATAGAAACAGGCAATAAAGTAATACAACAAATAAAAAGCAAACTAACCTTTCCCTCACAGCAAAGTGTAGCAGAGTTTGGGTGAGCCCTTCTAGTAAAGGTCTGTTTTTTTTATTTTACTCCTTAAATAGAAGGCTTAGTTCCTAGCTCCATCCCCTCAGTTCACAGATGATTAACCTTAACTGACCTGTTCTATTGACCTGTACTTATTTCTGCTTGACTCACAGGAGACATATTTGTGAGCTTTTTCAAGTTTTAATATGCAGTTAAAATAGAATACAAGTAAAACACAAGGTAAATAAAACAAATTACAGTATTCAAAATAGAAAAAGGCAGTAAAGTAATACAACAAATAAAAAGCAAACTAACCTTTCCCTCACAGCAAAGTGTAGCAGAGTCTGGGTTAGCCTTTCTAGTAAAGCTATGAATGTTTTATTTTACCCCTTAAATAGAAGGTTTAGTTCCTAGCTCTACCCACTCAGTTCATAGATAATTAACCTTAACCTACCTGTTCTATTGACCTGTACTAATTTCTGCATGACTCACAAGAGACAGAGCTGTGGTCTCTTTTCAAGTTTTAATATGCAGTTAAAAGCAGAATACAAGTAAAACACAAGGTAAATAAAACAAATCACAATATTCAAAATAGAAACAGGCAATAAAGTAATAAAACAAATAAAAATCAAACTAACCTTTCCCTCACAGCAAAGTGTAGCAGAGTTTGGATGAGCCTTTCCAGTACAGCTCTGAAATGTTTTATTTTACCCATTACATAGATGGTTTAGTTCCTCACTCCACCCCCTCAGTTCACAGATGATTAACCTTAACTAACCTGTACTATTGACCTGTACTAATTTCTGCCGGAATTACAAGAGACAGAGCTGTGGTCACTTTTCAAGTTTTAATTTGCAGTTAAAAGCAGAATACATGTAAAACACAAGGTAAATAAATCAAATCACAGTATTCAAAATAGAAAACTGCTATAAATTAATATAAGAAATAAAAAGCAAACTAACCTTTCTGTCACAGCAAAGTGTTGCAGAGTCTAGGTGAGCCTTTGTAGTCTTCTTCTTCTTCGGCTTTTTCCCAGTTAGGGGTTGCCACAGTGGATCACCTGTTTGCTCATGATTGGCAGTGGAGTTCTACGGAGTTGAGTTGCCAGCCCGGCACCCAACCTTCCACAGAAGGCACACACACACACACACACACACACACACACACACACACACACACACACACACACACACACACACACACACACACACACACTCATGCCTAGGGCTAATTTTGAGTGTCCAATCCACCTATAGCATGTCTTTGGGATATGGGAGGAAACCGGAGCACCCAGAGGAAACCCACATGACCACAGCAAGGACATGCAGACTCCACACAGAAGGCGTTCCACCCAAGAATCGAACCGGAGAACCTCTTACTGTGAGGTGGCAATGCTAACTGTTGCACCACCGTGGCCGCCCTGGGTGAGCATTTGAGTCTCTTGTGAGTCAGGCAGGAATTAGTACAGGTCAACAGAGCAGGTCAGTTAAGGTTAATCATCTGCGAACTGAAGGAGTGGAGCTAGGAACTAAACCTTCTATTTAATGGGTAAAAAAAAACATTTCAGAGGTTTAGTAGGTGAGCCTTTGAAGTAAAGCTCTGAAATGTTTTCTTTTTACCCATTAAATAGAAGGTTTAGTTCCTAGCTCCACTCCTTCAGTTTGCACATGATTAATCTTAACTGACCGGTTCTGTTGACATGTACTAATTCCTGCCTGACTCACAAAAGACAGAGCTGTGGTCTATTTTCCAAGTTTTAATATGCAGTTAAAAGCAGAATACAAGTAAAACAGAAGGTAAATAAAACAAATCACAGTATTCAAAATAGAAAAATGCAATAAAGTAATACAACAAATAAAAAGAAAACTAACATTTTCCTCACAGCAAAGTGTAGCAGAGTATGTGTGAGTCTTCCTAGTAAAGTTCTGAAATATTTTATTTTACCCCTTAAGTAGAAGGTTTAGTTCCTAGGTCCACCCCTCAGTTCAAAGATGATTAACCTTAACTAACCTGTTCTATTGACCTGTACTAATTTCTGCCTGACTCACAAGAGACAGAGCTGTGGTAACTTTTCGAGTTTCAATATGCAGTTAAAAGCAGAATACAAGTAAAACACAAGGTAAATAAAGCAATTTACAGTATTAAAAATAGAAACAGGCAATAAAGTAATACAATAAATAAAAAGCAAACTAACCTTTCCCTTACAGCAAAGTGTAGCAGAGTTTGGGTGAGCCTTTTTAGTAAAGCTCTGAAATGTTATAATTTACCCATTAAGGAGAAGCTTTAGTTCCTAGTGCCACCCCCTCAGTTCATAGATAATTAACCTTAACCTACCTGTTCTATTGACCTGTACTAATTTCTGCATGACTCATAAGAGACAGAGCTGTGGTCTGTTTTCAAGTTTTAATATGCAGTTAAAAGCAGAAGCAAGTAAAATACAAGGTAAAAAAACAAACAAATCACAGTATTCAAAATAGAAAAAGGCAATAAAATAATACAACAAATAAAAAGCAAACTAACCTTTCCCTCACAGGAAAGTTTAGCAGAGTTTGGGTGACCTTTACTAGTACAGCTCTGAAATGTATTATTTTACCCATTAAATAGAATGTTTAGTGTGTAGCTCCACCCCTTCAGTTCACAGATGATTAACCTTAACTGACCTGTTCTATTGACCTGTACTAATTTCTGCCTGACTCACAAGAGACAGAGATGCTGTCTCTTTTCAAGTTTTAATATGCAGTTAAAAGCAGAATACAAGTAAAACACAAGGTAAATAAAACAAACCAGAATATTCAAAATAGAAAAAAGCAATAAAGTAATACAACAAATAAAACGCAAACTAACATTTCCATCACAGCAAACTTTAGCAGAGTCTGGGGAGCCTTTCTAGTAAAGCTCTGAAATATTTTATTTTACTCCCTAAATAGACAGTTTAGTTCCTAGCTCACCCCCTCAGTTTACAGATGATTAAACTTAATTTACCTTTTCTATTGACCTGTACTAATTTCTTAGTGACTCACAAGAGACAAAGTTGTGGTCTCTTTTCAAGTTTTAATATGCATTTAAAAGCAGAATGCAGGTAATACACATGGTAAATAAAACAAATCACAGTATTCAAAACAGAAAAAGGCAATAAAGTATTACAATAAATAAAAAGCAAACTAACCTTTCCTTCACAACAAAGTGTAGAAGAGTTTGGGTGAGCCTTTTTAGTACAGCTCTGAAATGTTTATTTTACCCATTAAATAGAAGGTTTAGTTCCTAGCTCCACCCCTTCAATTCACAGATGATTAACTTTAATTGACCTGTACAGTTGACCTCTACTAATTTCTGCCTGATTCACAAGAGACAGAGCTGAGGTATTTTTTTAGTTTTAATACACAGTTAAAAGCAGATACAGATAAAACACAAGTTAAATAAAACAAACCACAGTATTCATAATAGAAAGGCTATAAAGTAATACAACAAATAAAAAGTAATACAACAAATAAAAAGCAAATCTTTCCCTCAGTTCACAGATGATTAACCTTAACCAACCTGTTTTATTGACCTGTACTAATTTCTGCCTGACTCACAAGAGAGAGAGAGAGTTGTAGTCTTTTTCCATGTTTTAATACACAGTTAAAAGCAGAATACAGATAAAACACAATGTAAATAGAACAAATCACAGTATTCAAAATAGAAAGGCAATAAAGTAATACAACAAATAAAAAGCAAACTAACCTTTCCCTCACAGGAAAGTGTAGCAGATTCTGGGTGAGACTTCCTAGTAAAGCTCTGAAATGATTTGTTTTACCCCTTAAGTAGAAGGTTTAGTTCCTACGTCCATTCCTCAGTTCCCATATGTTTAATCTTAACTGACCTGCTCAATTGACCTGTACTAATTTCTGCTTGACTCACAAGAGACAGAGCTGTGGTCACTTTTGAGTTTTAATATGCAGTTAAAAGCAGAATACAAGTAAAACACAAGGTAAATAAAGCAAACCACAGTATTCAAAATAGAAACAGGGAATAAAGTAATACAACAAATAAAAAGCAAACTAACCTTTCCCTCACAGCAAAGTGTAGCAAAGTTTTTGTGAGCCTTTCTAGTACAGCTTTGAAATGTTTTATTCTGTCCATTAAATAGACGGTTTAGTTCCTAGCTCCACCCTCAGTTCACAGATGATTAATGTTAACTGACCTGTTCTATTGACCTGTACTAATTTCTGCCTGACTCACAAGAGATAGAGTTGTGGTCTCTTTTCAAGTTTTAATATGCAGTTAATGCAGAATACAAGTAAAACAGAAGGTAAAGAAAACAAATCACAGTATTCAAAATATAAAAACGCAATAAAGTAATACAACAAACAAAAAACAAACTTACATTTCCCTCACAGCAAAGTGTAGCAGAGTTTGGGTGAGCCTTTCTTGTAAAGCACTGAAATGTTTTGTTTTACCCATTAAATAGAAGGTTTGGTTTCTAGCTCCACTTCCTCAGTTCACAGATGATTAACCTTAACTGACCTGTTCTATTGACCTGTACTAATTTCTGCCTGACTCACAAGAGATAGAGTTGTGGTCTCTTTTCAAGTTTTAATATGCAGTTAAAAGCAGAATACAAATAAAACACAAGTTAAATAAAACAAATCACAATATTCAAAATAGAAAAAGGCAATAAGATAATACAACAAATAAAAGCAAACTAAACTTTCCCTCACAGCAAAGTGTAGCAGAGTCTGGGTGAGCCTTCTAGTAAAGCCCTGATTTTTTTTTATTTTGTCCCTTAAAAAGAACGTTTAGTTCCTAGCTCCACCCCCTCAATTCATAGATGATTAACCTTAACTGACCTGTTCTATTAACCTGTACTAATTTCTGCCTGACTCACAAGAGACAGAGTTGTGGTCTCTTTTCAAGTTTTGAAACAAAGTTAAAAGCAGAATACAAATAAAACACAAGGTAAATAAAACAAAGCACAGTATTCAAAATAGAAAAAGGCAATAAAGTAATACAACAAATAAAAAGCAAACTAACCTTTCCCTCACAGCAAAGTGTAGCAGAGTCTGGGTGAGCCTTCCTAGTAAAGCTCTGAAATGTTTTATTTTACCCCCTAAGTAATAGATTATGTTCCTAGGTCAACCCCTTGAGTTCAGAGATGATTAACCTTAACTGACCTGTTCTATTGACCTGTACTAATTTCTGCCTGACTCGCAAGAGACAGAGCTGTGGTCACTTTTTGAGTTTTAATATGCAGTTAAAAGCAGAATGCAAGTAAAACACAAGGTAAATAAAACAAATCACAGTATTCAAAATAGAAACAGGCAATAAAGTAATACAACAAATAAAAAGCAAACTAACCTTTCACTCACAGCTAAGTGTAGCAGAGTTTGGGTGAGCCTTTCTAGTACAGCTCTGAAATGTTTTATTTTACCCATTAAATAGAAGGTTTAGTTCCTAGCTCCACCATTTTAGTTCACAGATGATTAACTTTAACTGACCTGTTTTACTGACATGTACTAATTCCTGCCTGACTCACAAGAGACAGAACTGTGGTCTTTCTTCCAAGTTTTAATATGCAGTTAAAAGCAGAATACAAGTAAAACACAATGTAAATAAAACAAATCACAGTATTTAAAATAGAAAGCCAATAAAGTTATACAACAAATAAAAGCAAACTAACCTTTCCCTCACAGCAAAGTGTAGCAGAGCCTGGGCGAGCCTTCCTAGTAAAGCTCTGACATTATTTATTTTACCCCTTAAATAGAAGGTGTAGTTCCTAGCTCCACCCTTCAGTTCACAAATGATTAACCTTAACTGACCTGTTTTATTGACCTGTACTAATTTTGGCCTGACTCACAAGAGACAGAGCTGTGGTCTTTCTTCCAAGTTTTAATATGCGGCTTAAAGCAGAATACAAGTAAAACACAAGGTAAATAAAACAAATCACAGTATTCAAAATAGAAAAAGGAAATAAAGTAATACAACAAATGAAAACAAACTAACCTTTCCCTCACAGCAAAGTGTAGCAGAGTCTGGGTGAGCTTTCTAGTAAAGCTCTGAATTTTTTAATTTTTCACCTTAAATATAAGGTTTAGTTCTTAGCTCCATCCCCTCAGTTCACAGATGATTAACCTTAACTGACCTGTTCTATTGACATGTAGTAAGTTTTGCCTGACTCAAAAGGGACATATTTGTGATCTCTTTTCAAGGTTTAATATGCAGTTAAAAGCAGAATACAAATAAAACACAATGTAAAAGGAACAAATCACAGTACTCAAAATAGAAAAACGCAATAAATTAATACAACAAATAAAAAGCAAACTAACCTTTTCCTCACAGCAAAGTGTAGCAGAGTCTGGGTGAACCTTCTAGTAAAGCTCTGAAATGTTTTATTTTACCCCTTAAGTAGAAGGTTTAGTTCCTAGCTCCACCCTTTCACTTCACAGATGATTAACCTTAACCGATCTGTTCTATTGACCTGTACTAATTTCTGCCTGACTCACAAGAGACAGAGCTTTGTAGTTAAACATGTAATACAAATAAAACATAAGGTAAATAAAACAAATTACAGTATTCAAAATAGAAAAATGCAATAAAGTAATACAACAAATAAAAAGAAAACTAACCTTTCCCTCACAGCAAAGTGTAGGAGAGTCTGTGTGAGCCTTCTTAGTAAAGCTCTGAAATGTTTTATTTTACACCTTAAGTAGAAGGTTTAGCTCCTAGCTCCACCCTTTCAGTTCACAGATGATTAACCTTAACCGATCTGTTCTATTAACCTGTACTAATTTCTGCCTGACTCACAAGAGACAGAGCTTTGTAGTTAAAAATGTAATACAAATAAAACACAAGGTAAATAAAACAAATTACAGTATTCAAAATAGAAAAATGCAATAAAGTAATACAACAAATAAAAAGAAAACTAACCTTTCCTTCACAGCAAAGTGTAGCAGAGTCTAGGTGAGCCTTTCTAGTAAAGCTCTGAATGTTTTTATTTTACCCCTTAAATAGAAGGTTTAGTTCCTAGCTCTACCCACTCAGTTCATACATAATTAACCTTAACCTACCTGTTCTATTGACCTGTACTAATTTCTGCATGACTCACAAGAGACAGAGTTGAGGTCTCTTTTCAAGTTTTAATATGCAGTTAACAGCAGAAGTAAGTAAAACACAAGGTAAAAAAAAAAAAAACAAATCACAGTATTCAAAATAGAAAAAGGCAGTAAAGTAATACAACAAATAAAAAGCAAACTAACCTTTCCCTCACAGGAAAGTTTAGCAGAGTTTGGGTGACCCTTTCTCGTGCAGCTCTGAAATATTTTATTTTAACCATTAAATAGAAGGTTTAGTTCCAAGCTCTACCCCCTCAGTTCACAGATGATTAACCTTATCTGACCTGTGCTACTGATCTGTACTAATTTTTGCCTGACTCACAAGAGACAAAGCTTTGGTCTCTTTTCAAGTTTTAATATGCAGTTAAAAGCAGAATACAGGTAAAACAGAAAGTAAATAAAACAAATCACAGTACTCAAAATAAAAAAAACCACAATAAAGTAATACAACAAATAAAAATAAAACTAACATTTCCCTCACAGCAAAGTGTAGCAGAGTCTGGGGGAGCCTTTCCAGTAAAGCTCTGAAATGTTTTATTTTATCCAATAAATAGAAGGTTTGGTTCCTAGCACCACTCCTTCAGTTTACAGATGATTAAACTTAACTGACCTGTTCTATTGACCTCTACTAATTTCTGCCTGACAACAAGAGACATAGCTATGGTCTCTTTTCCAAGTTTTAATATGCAGTTAAAAGCAGAATACAAGTAAAACACAAGGTAAATAAAACAAATCACAGTATTCAAAATAGAAACAGGCAATAAAGTAATACAACAAACAAAAAGCAAACTAACCTTTCCTTCACAACAAAGTGTAGAAGAGTTTGGGTGAGCCTTTTTAGTACAGCTCTGAAATGTTTATTTTACCCATTAAATAGAAGGTTTAGTTCCTAGCTCCACCCCTTCAATTCACAGATGATTAACTTTAATTGACCTGTACAGTTGACCTCTACTAATTTCTGCCTGATTCACAAGAGACAGAGCTGAGGTATTTTTTTAGTTTTAATACACAGTTAAAAGCAGATACAGATAAAACACAAGTTAAATAAAACAAACCACAGTATTCATAATAGAAAGGCTATAAAGTAATACAACAAATAAAAAGTAATACAACAAATAAAAAGCAAATCTTTCCCTCAGTTCACAGATGATTAACCTTAACCAACCTGTTTTATTGACCTGTACTAATTTCTGCCTGACTCACAAGAGAGAGAGAGAGTTGTAGCCTTTTTCCATGTTTTAATACACAGTTAAAAGCAGAATACAGATAAAACACAATGTAAATAGAACAAATCACAGTATTCAAAATAGAAAGGCAATAAAGTAATACAACAAATAAAAAGCAAACTAACCTTTCCCTCACAGGAAAGTGTAGCAGATTCTGGGTGAGACTTCCTAGTAAAGCTCTGAAATGATTTGTTTTACCCCTTAAGTAGAAGGTTTAGTTCCTAGGTCCATTCCTCAGTTCCCATATGTTTAATCTTAACTGACCTGCTCAATTGACCTGTACTAATTTCTGCTTGACTCACAAGAGACAGAGCTGTGGTCACTTTTGAGTTTTAATATGCAGTTAAAAGCAGAATACAAGTAAAACACAAGGTAAATAAAGCAAACCACAGTATTCAAGATAGAAACAGGGAATAAAGTAATACAACAAATAAAAAGCAAACTAACCTTTCCCTCACAGCAAAGTGTAGCAAAGTTTTTGTGAGCCTTTCTAGTACAGCTTTGAAATGTTTTATTCTGTCCATTAAATAGACGGTTTAGTTCCTAGCTCCACCCGCTCAGTTCACAGATGATTAATGTTAACTGACCTGTTCTATTGACCTGTACTAATTTCTGCCTGACTCACAAGAGATAGAGTTGTGGTCTCTTTTCAAGTTTTAATATGCAGTTAATGCAGAATACAAGTAAAACAGAAGGTAAAGAAAACAAATCACAGTATTCAAAATATAAAAACACAATAAAGTAATACAACAAACAAAAAACAAACTTACATTTCCCTCACAGCAAAGTGTAGCAGAGTTTGGGTGAGCCTTTCTTGTAAAGCACTGAAATGTTTTGTTTTACCCATTAAATAGAAGGTTTGGTTTCTAGCTCCACTTCCTCAGTTCACAGATGATTAACCTTAACTGACCTGTTCTATTGACCTGTACTAATTTCTGCCTGACTCACAAGAGATAGAGTTGTGGTCTCTTTTCAAGTTTTAATATGCAGTTAAAAGCAGAATACAAATAAAACACAAGTTAAATAAAACAAATCACAATATTCAAAATAGAAAAAGGCAATAAGATAATACAACAAATAAAAGCAAACTAAACTTTCCCTCACAGCAAAGTGTAGCAGAGTCTGGGTGAGCCTTCTAGTAAAGCCCTGATTTTTTTTATTTTGTCCCTTAAAAAGAAGGTTTAGTTCCTAGCTCCACCCCCTCAATTCATAGATGATTAACCTTAACTGACCTGTTCTATTAACCTGTACTAATTTCTGCCTGACTCACAAGAGACAGAGTTGTGGTCTCTTTTCAAGTTTTGAAACAAAGTTAAAAGCAGAATACAAATAAAACACAAGGTAAATAAAACAAAGCACAGTATTCAAAATAGAAAAAGGCAATAAAGTAATACAATAAATAAAAAGCAAACTAACCTTTCCCTTACAGCAAAGTGTAGCAGAGTTTGGGTGAGCCTTTCTAGTACAGCTCTGAAATGTTTTATTTTACCCATTAAATAGAAGGTTTAGTTCCTAGCTCCACCATTTTAGTTCACAGATAATTAACTTTAACTGACCTGTTTTACTGACATGTACTAATTCCTGCCTGACTCACAAGAGACAGAACTGTGGTCTTTCTTCCAAGTTTTAATATGCAGTTAAAAGCAGAATACAAGTAAAACACAATGTAAATAAAACAAATCACAGTATTCAAAATAGAAAGCCAATAAAGTTATACAACAAATAAAAGCAAACTAACCTTTCCCTCACAGCAAAGTGTAGCAGAGCCTGGGCGAGCCTTCCTAGTAAAGCTCTGACATTATTTATTTTACCCCTTAAATAGAAGGCGTAGCTCCTAGCTCCACCCTTCAGTTCAAAAATGATTAACCTTAACTGACCTGTTTTATTGACCTGTACTAATTTTGGCCTGACTCACAAGAGACAGAGCTGTGGTCTTTCTTCCAAGTTTTAATATGCGGCTTAAAGCAGAATACAAGTAAAACACAAGGTAAATAAAACAAATCACAGTATTCAAAAAAGAAAAAAGCAATAAAGTAATACAACAAATGAAAACAAACTAACCTTTCCCTCACAGCAAAGTGTAGCAGAGTCTGGGTGAGCTTTCTGGTAAAGCTCTAAATTTTTTTTATTTTTCACCTTAAATATAAGGTTTAGATCTTAGCTCCATCCCCTCAGTTCACAGATGATTAACCTTAACTGACCTGTTCTATTGACATGTAGTAAGTTTTGTCTGACTCAAAAGGGACATATTTGTGATCTCTTTTCAAGTTTTAATATGCAGTTAAAAGCAGAATACAAATAAAACACAACGTAAAAGGAACAAATCACAGTATTCAAAATAGAAAAAGGCAATAAATTAATACTACAAATAAAAAGCAAACTAACCTTTCCTCACAGCAAAGTGTAGCAGAGTCTGGGTGAACCTTCCTAGTAAAGCTCTGAAATGTTTTATTTTACCCCTTAAGTAGAAGGTTTAGTTCCTAGCTCCACCCCCTCAGTTCATAGATTATTAACCTTAACTGACTTGTTCTATTGACTTGAACTAATTTCAGCCTGACTCACAAGAGACAGTGCTGTGGTCACTTTTCAAGTTTTAATATGCAGTTAAAAGCAGAATATATGTAAAACAAAAGGTAAATAAAAAAAATCACAGTATTCAAAATAGAAACAGGCAGTAAAGTTAATACAACAGATAAAAAGCAAACTAACATTTCCCTCACAGCAAAGTGTAGCAGAGTTTGGGTGAGCTTTTCTACTACAGCTCTGAAATATTTTATTTTACCCATTAAATAGAAGGTTTAGTTCATAGCTCCACCCTCTCAGTTCACAGATGATTAATCTTAACTCACCTTTTTTATTGACCTGTACTAATTTCTGCCTGACTCATAAGAGACAGAGCTGTGGTCTTTCTTCCAAGTTTTAGTATGCAGTTAAAAGCAGAATACAAATAAAACACAATGTGAATAAAACAAATCAAAGTATTCAAACTAGAAAAAGGCAATAAAGTTATACAACAAATAAAAGCAAACTAACCTTTCCCTCACAGTAAAGTGTAGCAGAGTCTGGGTGAGCCTTCCTAGTAAAGCTGTGAAATGTTTTATTTTACCCCTTAAATAGAAGGTTTAGTTCCTAGCTCCACCCCCTCAGTTCACAGATGATTAACCTTAACTGGCCTGTTCTATTGCCCTGTACTAATTTCTGCCTGACTCACAAGAGGCAAAGCTGTGGTCTCTTTTCCAAGTTTTAATATGCAGTTAAAAGCAGAATACAAGTAAAACACAAGGTAAATAAAGCAAATCACTGTATTCAAAATAGAAAAAGGCAATAAAGTAATACAACAAATAAAAGCAAACTAACCTTTGTCTCACAGCAAAGTGTAGCAGAGTCTGCGTGAGCCTTTCTAGTAAAGCTCTGAATTGTTTTATTTTTCCCCTTAAATAGAAGGTTTAGTTCCTAGCTCCTTCCCCTCAGTTCACAGATGATTAACCTTAACCAACCTGTTTTATTGACCTGTACTCATTTTTGCCTGACTCACAAGAGACATAGTTGTGGTCTCTTTTCAAGTTTTAATAAGCATTTAAAAGTAGAATACAAATAAATCACAAGGTAGAAAGAACAAATCCTTGCTCCACCCCCTCAGTTCACAGATTATTAACCTTAACTGACCTATTCTATTGACCTGTACTAATTTCTGCCTGACTCACAAGTGGCAGAGCTGTGGTCACTTTTCAAGTGGTAATATGCAGTTAAGCAGAATACACGTAACACACAAGATAAATAAAACAAATCACAGTATTCAAAATAGAAACAGGCAATAAAGTAATACAGCAAATAAAAAGCGAATAAACCTTTCCCTCACAGCAAAGTGTAGCAGAGTTTGGGCGAACCTTTCTACTACAGCTTTGAAATGTTTTATTTTACCCATTAAATAGAAGGTTCAGTTCCTAGCTCCACTCCCTCAGTTCACAGATTAACCTTAACTGACCTGTACTATTGATCTGTACTAATTTCTACCTGACTCACAAGAGACAGAGATGTGCTCTCTTTTCAAGTTTTAATATGCAGTTAAAAGCAGAATACTAGTATAACACAGGGTAAATAATACAAATCACAGTATTCAAAATAGAAAAAGGCAATAAATTAATACAACAAATAAAAAGCAAACTGACCTTTCCCTTACAGCAAAGTGTAGCAGAGTCTGGGTGAACCTTCCTAGTAAAGCTCTGAAATGTTTTATTTTACCCCTTAAGTAGAAGGTTTAGTTCCTAGCTCCACCCCCTCAGTTCACAGATTATTAACCTTAACTGACCTGTTCTATTGACTTGTACTAATTTCAGCCTGACTCACAAGAGGTAGCACTGTGGTCACTTTTCAAGTTTTAATATGCAGTTAAAAGCAGAATACATGTAAAACACAAGGTAAATAAAAAATCACAGTATTCAAAATAGAAATAGGCAGTAAAGTAATACAACAGATAAAAAGCAAACTGACCTTTCCCTCACAGCAAAGTGTAGCAGAGTTTGGGTGAGCTTTTCTACTACAGCTCTGAAAAGTTTTAGTTTACCCATTAAATAGAAGGTTTAGTTCCTAGCTCCACCCCCTCAGTTCACAGATGATTAACCTTAACTGACCTATGCTTTTGACCTCTACTAATTTTTGCATGACGCACAAGAGACAGAGCTGTGGTCTCTTTTCAAGTTTTAATACACAGTTAAAAGCAGAATACAGATAAAACACAAGGTAAATAAAACAAACCACAGTATTCAAAATAGAAAGGCAATACATTTATTTATTTTATTTATTTATTTATTTATATTTGTTGACCAGGAGTGTCCGACTGGACGTAGGTCTATTTTCAGTGGAGGCCCGGGGAGAAAAGCTCCACAGTTAAAATAAACAGACAGTAGTTACATTGGATTACATAGCGATTAACAATTTACATAGCAATTACTTACAACATATTTACAGATGAAGAACATAGTACATTAGTAGACAACTAGAATCTTTATCTGTGAAGTACATAACAGACATTAACAAATGTTAAAATAAGAAGTTCCTGCTGTATAAGTACTAGGCTTATGAGCATCTGAGCTTGCTATAATCAAGGTAGTTAGTGGAGTGGAAAGAAAGGTAGTGGTTGGATGGGGTGGGTGATATTAGAGTGGGAGTTGCAAGGGCATAGCCAGCATGTTTTTAGGTGCGCTTTTAGTAAAGTTTTGAAGTGGGTGCATGATGGTACGGAGGTAATTGTGGGTGGGAGGGAGTTCCATAATCTGGCTATGGTGCAAGAGAATAGTGCTTCACCAGCAGAGTTATTGGCTTTAGTGATCTGCAAGTGATTTTTGTTGCTGGATCTTAGTGGTCTGGTGGTGCGATAGGGTTGGAGTAGATTATGAAGGGATGGGACATTTAGTGGATGGTTTACTAGTTTGTGGGCGAGTGAGAGTTGATATCATTGAACGAGGTGAGGGAGTTCAAGCCAGCCCAGTTCAGCAAGTGAGAGACAGTGGTGACTACGGTAGGATGCCCCTGTGGCGAATTTGGCAATTTTGTTGTAGCAGGTCTCCATTGCCTTAGGTTGGTATATATTGGAGAGGCATAAAGTAGGGTGGAGATAAGGTGGGAATTTGCTATTGAAATCTTTGCTGCTTTGGTGAGAAGATGCTTATTTCTGTATAACGCTCCTAGTTTGTTGTGGACTCTTTTTATGGTCATGGATATGTG
The DNA here is from genome assembly GCF_019279795.1 of Protopterus annectens. Lineage (NCBI taxonomy): Eukaryota > Metazoa > Chordata > Ceratodontiformes > Protopteridae > Protopterus > Protopterus annectens. The sequence goes on along the minus strand of NC_056727.1, from coordinate 1,136,448,960 downwards.
AATGTCAAATTTTAGTTTATTGTCTATTTCCACTCCTAGCAATTTGGTGTGTTCAGTTGGGTATATAGTGGTGTTGTCTTTTGCTGTGATGTTAAAGTGAGAGTTGTTTTGAGTATGTTTGGTGGGTTGGAAGATGAGTAGTTTAGTTTTGTTGTGGTTGAGTATTAATTGGGCATCGGATAACCAAGTTTCAATAGAGGAAAAGGCTTCCTGTGTGACTTTTTGCAGTTTGGGTAGGGACTGGGCTGAGCAGATGATGGTCAAGTCATCTGCATATTGTATGAGTGTGCCATGTGTGGTGGCAGAGGCTAGATTATTTGTGAAAACAGAAAAGAGTAGGGGTCCAAGGATGGATCCTTGGGGAACCCCTATGGAGACAGGTAGTTGGGGAGATATGTCATTCTGCCATACAACGGATTGTTGGCGGTCAGACAGGTAACTCTGAAACCAGTTGGTGACTGATTGTGAGAATGATAGGTTATTGAGGACAGAGATAAGTTGTTTGTGTGGGACCATGTCAAATGCTTTAGATAGGTCTAGGAAAGTAGCAGAGGAGAGATAGCCTTTGTTTTTATGCTGAAGGATAGTGTTAGTAAAGGAGAGTAAGGCAGTGGTGGTATTATGGTTTGGTCGGAAACCATGCTGAGTATTGGAAAGGAGATTGTTAGTAAGGAGGTAATGTTCATCGTGCATACAGCTGCAGTCATTACAGATGGGTTCTACTGCCGTCAGGCGGGTCCTCGGTTGGGCGAATTCCAAAGTCTAGGTCCGGCGTCGGTTGTTGTCGCCTTCTTCCCTGACATCAGTGCGACAGGGGTATATAAGACACAGCCGACGCCATTTTCTTCAGTCTTTTTTGCCACGCGGTGCCCGAAGCAGAAGCAGTTCGCAAGTGCCGGTCGGCCAGCTCCTGAAATTACGAAAATTTGGAAACCAAAGTCTTCTTTAAAGCTAAGTACCCTGTTGGGGAAACTTTTCTTGCCTCAGACCGATGTCAGACAAAGTTAGCAATTGTATTTCTTGTGGGAAGCAAATACCGCATAAGGATTTCCATTCCCTCTGTATTCCTTGTTTAGGCCCAGACCACAACGTCTTGGGCTGTCGCTTTTGTGCTACTTTTAATAAACGCACTATTAAGCGTCAGGCGGAGTTCGTCCAGCACTTTTTTGGTAAAGCTTTTAACTATAAAATGTCGTCGGCGACTCCGACTACCGTTTTGTCCAAAAAATGCAAGGACAAAGACCAACACGCGAGGTCCGCGGTCTGCACCGACACCACACCAAAACTGGCTACACGTGGTCCGGTTATCATTGAGGCACCTACGCAGCCCCTGACTACCGACGACACTTCTCTGGCGGTGTCCTCTGTAACCGAGACTGCAGCTTCCTCAGCCCACACCCTGACTACAGCTAACGAAGCCACTGTGAGTGTTGAACCTCTTAATGTGGACAGGTCTACTTCCACCCATGGTGTCTTCAGACCTTCTTCTTCCTTTTCCATCAAGGCCTTTACTAAGTCTAAATCAGCCATGCACTCCCAGAGGCCTGTTGCACAGGACCCATCTCCAGGCCCCATGCCTAAAAAGCAGATGCTCAAAATTGCTGAGGATTTAATTACTCTTATCAGGGGTTCCCAACCCCCACCGGACAAGAGACCCAGAGTGGAGGAAGAATCTCCCTCTTCTGACCAGGGCTCCATTATTTCAGAACATTCTGATGAAGAGGAGCATTCGTACTCCCCTTTTGAAGATTCTGATACAGAACGGTCCATTCCTTCTGTATCCCCCCAGAGGATTTCTCATTCGGGGAAACCTTGCATACCTTGAGGGAACACTTCCATTGGGAAGGCCAGGATTTTTCAGATTCAAAGAAAAGGCTTAGGGAATTTCTTCTGCTACCTCAGCACAGACCTCTGGCGATACCTCCTGTTTTGGACATACTTGATAATGTTTATTCGGAGGCTTGCCTTAATCCGGATTCCCTGCCTCCAGCCCCAGTCAAGCCTGATAGGTACTACAGAGTTCCTAACTCACACCAGTTTCTTTATAAAAGCCATAATGCTGACCCAGAAACCATTTCTCAGGGCCCCAAGGGAATGAAGGCCTCTACTGCTAAGAATCCATTACCTTCCAAAAGAGAGTCTAGATCCTTAGAAAGGTGGGGAAAAAAAGGTATATACCTCGGCCACTCTAGCCATGAGGGCCTTAAATTGTCAGTTCCATATGCTTAAATATCAGCAGTTTCTGTTATCACAATTAAAGAATAAAATGTCACAACCTGAACAACCAGATCTGAAGGAGTTGCAGGATATGATGCATAGTGCAGAACAAGTGGGTAAGCACACCTTACAATGTGGTTATGATGCTCTAGAGGCCTCAAGTAGAGCTGCAGTTACAGGATCAGTCATTCGTAGACATGCCTGGCTTAGGGAACAAACTCTGCCTGATCATGCCAAAGCTAAATTACTAGATGCTCCTTTACAAAAGGATGTATTATTTGGTACTAATGCTGAGGAAATACTAAGGAAAATGGAAGAAAAAGCTAAATCTATGCAAACTGTTAAGGCTTTTCTACAGGTACAACCACCACATTTTAATAGAAATTGGCCTTCAAAAAACTGGTCCTTTCCAGCCACGGACAAGCCCCAAAGAGGTAGATACAGACACGCAAGGGGTAGAGGACAATCTCAAGGAGCATATAGAGGCAGACAATGGCAACCTCCAGCATCAAGAGGTGGCGAAGACAGTGCACAGCAATACAGAAAACAAATCCAATGACTTTCCCCTTTGCATGCCAAACAAGGCTCAAGTGGCGGCACCCTTGGGAGGAAAGCTGGCATTATTTTCAAAAAATTGGCATATTGTCACAAAAGACAAATGGATCCTGGACATTATAAACAGAGGCTACAGATTTCATTTTCACACTCTTCCAAAAATGAGAGGCATGCCGAACCTGCCACACAATCAAAGGGTAGAGGCTCAAATACAAATTTCAAAGCTCGTGGACATGAAAGCTATTCAAGAGGTACCTACCCATGAACAAGGTCAAGGTTTTTATTCCAGACTATTCCTGGTACCAAGGAAGGGAACAGATTGGAGACCCATTTTGGACTTATCCATCCTAAACACATTTCTACTCGTACCAAAATTCAAGATGCTCACCTTACAGCAGCTTCTTCCCATGCTGGGCAAGGGGTCTTGGCTGGTAACATTGGACCTCAAGGAGACATACCTGCATGTCCCAATCAGACAAAGCTGCAGAAGATACCTCAGATTTCTTGCAGGTTCAATCCACTATCAATTCTCTGCATTGCCCTTTGGCTTATCTACTGCGCCCAGAGTATTCACGAAATGCCTGGCATCAGTAATTGCCTACTGCAGACTTCAAGGGATACAAATATACCCTTATTTGGATGACTGCCTGATCCAAGCGGACAGCAAACACACACTTCTGGAGCATCTGGCTTATGTAACACATTGAATTCTCTGGGATACACAGTCAACAAAGAGAAATCCAGGCTAACACCATCTCAGAAAATAATTTTCCTGGGTGCCAACTTGGACACAAACACCCAGATGGCCTAGCTTACGCCAGAAAAACAGGGGCAACTAACTCAGTACTTCAAGATACTAGCAAATTGTACCAGGCTAACTGCAAGGAAAATCCTGCAGGCTCTGGGATTCATGGCATCTTGAATTCTTCTAATCCCATGTGCAAAGTTGCATATGAGGAAACTTCAATGGTACCTAAAAAACCTATGGTCTCAACACAGCCACAGTTTGGAAACAATAATACCACTAATTCCATGTTTGCAAAAGGAATTTCTATGGTGGGCTCAAGCATGCCAAACAAACGCAGGTATACCTTTCTGCAAACCTTAAGCAAATCAAGTCATCACAACAGACGCCTCAGACTACGCCTGGGGGGCACACATGACAGACAGGTGCATTCAGGGCAAATGGTCCCAAAAGGAAAAGCACCTTCACATCAATCAAAAGGAAATGCTAACAGTGATAAATGCAATTACAGCTTTCAAGTACCTCCTGCATCCAGGGCAATTATTAATAAGAACAGACAACACCACAGTAATGTGGTACATAAACAAACAAGGAGGAACACATTCATACCCCCTGTGCAGGCTGGCCATGTCACTTTGGAACAGGGCTCTGGAATGGCAAATCAAGCTTCAAGCACAGTATGTGCCAGGTATGGAAAACATGCTGGCAGACAATCTAAGCAGAAATATGACAGACCCTCACGAATGGAAGTTGCATCCTCTAGTGTTTACAAAGATAATCCAAGCCTGGGGAAGGCCAGACATAGATCTCTTTGCCTCCCACAAAAATCACCAATTGACAAAATTCTGCTCAAGGACATTTCATCCAAAGGCCTGGAGAGTGGACGCCCTTTCTTTCAGTTGGGCAGCACGGACAGTTTACACCTTTCCACCTCTTCCTCTACTGCCCAAGGTGCTTTTGAAAACAAGAGCAGACAGACCAAAGATGATACTGATTGCTCCAGACTGGCCAAGACAACACTGGTACCTACTCCTGAGGAGCCTAACACATTCTCCTCCCTGGACCCTACCTCTAATGCCTCTTCTTCTGACTCAGCACAGCTACAAAACTCTTCACAGTCAGCTGAAAACACTCAATCTGGCTGCATGGAAAATTCCTTAACTCCACAACAGACCCTACTCTCCAAGGAGGTACAGGATGTCATTTTGGAAGCCAGAAGGCCATCTACTAGAAAAGCTTACTCCGCAAAATGGAAACGGTTTTGCGCTTGGAATGAGAAAAAGGACCAGGATCCTAGAAAACTGAATTTGGCTCAGATATTACAGTATCTAACTGAGCTGCTGAACAGTGGACTTTCATTCTCCTCCATCAAAATCCATGCCTCAGCCATTTCTGCAGAATACAACACTGATCCACCCTTATTCTCTCACCCACTCTTAAGACAGTTCCTCAGAGGGGCTAAGAATATAAGACCTCCAAGGAAACAACCAATCCCAGCCTGGGATCTTAATTACATTCTAGAAAAATTAACATTGCCTGCTTTTGAACCAGCTGCCTCAACAGATTTGCAATATTTGTCCTGGAAAACAGCTTTTCTTCTGGCTATTACCTCAGCTCGTAGGGTCTCGGAATTACAAGCCCTCATGGCTGTGCAGCCCTTTCTCATCTTCCATCAGGACAGAGTTTCCCTACGAACCAACCCGTCATTTATGCCTAAGGTAGTATCCAGGGTAGCTTTAAATCAGGCCATACACTTACCTACCTTTTACCCCAATCCTCAAAACAAAGGGGAAAGGCTGCTACATTCCTTAGACATCCATAGACAGCTGCGTTACTATTTGGACAGAACAAAGCCGTTCAGGAAATCAGAACAACTCTTTGTGTCCTCTGCTGTAGAAGCTCAAGGGAAGCCAATTTCTAAACAGACAATTTCAAAATGGATAGGCCACTGCATACGTTTTTGTTACTCCTTTCATGGTAAATCTGTGCCTGCAGGCATCAGATCCCACTCCACAAGGGCCACAGCTACCTCTGCAGCCTTCCTCAGAGGAGTTCCTACCAAAGATATTTTGGAGGCAGCCACTTGGAGTTCGGTGCATACCTTCACTAAACACTACCACCTACCTTTATACTCCAAAACAAGAGCAGGCTTTGCCACTGCTGTGTTGCAGGACATTCTGGCTCCTCCTAATTCCACCTAGTGCCTACCACCCTGTGCGTAGCTTTGGGATTCTACCCATCTGTAATGACTGCAGCTGTATGCATGATGAACATAGTACAGTTTTGTACCTACCATAAATGTAGACGTTCGAGTGCTAATACAGCTGCAGTCCAGGTTTCCCTCCCTCCATCCCCTCTTGGTACAGGCCTAGTGGCTAACTCCTCCTCATACAACCTGTTTGGGTTGTCCTTCTATGGTGTATTTGCTTGCAACTACTGAATTTTGATTATATACTGCATTGCATGACTATACATAGATATATAAATTATGTATTGCCTTCCTTCTGGGGGCACGTGACATCTGGGGCAAGAAAGACTGAAGAAAATGGCGTCGGCTGTGTCTTATATACCCCTGTCGCACTGACATCAGGGAAGAAGGCGACAACAACCGATGCCGGACCTAGACTTTGGAATTCGGCCGACCGAGAACCCGCCTGACGGCAGGAGAACCCATCTGTAATGACTGCAGCTGTATTAGCACTCAAACATCTACATTTATGGTAGGTACAAAACTGTACTGTCTGAGACCTAGAGTGTATGCATCTCTCTAGTATTTTGGAGAGTGGAGAGAGAATAGCTATGGAGCGGTAATTAGTTAGTTCTGTGGAGGGTCCGCCTTTGTGGAGGGGAATTATATGTGATACTTTCCACAGTGTGGGAACATAACTTTCTGACAAAGATCGGTTAATCAAGATGGATACTGCGTAGGCCAGAGCATCAGCTGCGATTTGTAGGTATTCACTTGGGAGGTTGTCTGCTGCTAATCTGGTGGGTTTAAGTTTAGTTAAGAGTTTTTTATGTTGGAGGTAGGTACAGGAGAAAAAGATAAGGCAGTGGGGAGATTAGTAGTTGAAGGTGTGGGTTGGAGGGGAGGGGGTTGTGTTGTTTAGTTAGTAATAGTATGGTTTGTGTGAAGTGTGTGTTGAATGAGGTAGCAATATTTTCTGAGGAGTGAGGGATGTTAGGAGGAGGGGTACTGACTTTACCTGGGTGGAGGATGGAGTTTATGGAGGACCAGAATTGTTTGGGGCTGTGTTCGGAGGAGTCTAGGGCAGACTGGTAGTATTGGAATTTGTCCTGTTTTATTAGCTTTTTGATTCTATTGCATAGTTCTAGGAATTTCTGTCTAGTTGAGGGGGTCTTGGTTTTGTGCCAGTGCTCCCAGGCTTTATCCCTGTTTTTCATTTCTGACTTAGTGGTTTTCTGTAGCCATGGGGAGGGTTGTGCTTTGGTTCTGGAAAGTCTTATGGGGGCATGGTAATTAAGGATGCTCAGAAAGGTAGTATTAAAAAAATTCAACTGCGTCATCAAGAGTGAGGTACTTTAGAGGATGCCAGTTACATTCTTTGAGGGATGAGATGAATGTGAGTGGGCTAAAGTTTATTTTTTTACATATCTGATGGTAGATGACAGGTTTAGCTTGGTATAGGTATTTTTTCAGTAGGAATGTTGGGGAGTGATCACTGAGGCTATCTCATAAGCAGCCTATTATATATGACTGGGGGCTCTTACCAGTGGCAGCTGGTGACTTCAAATCAAAGGGGGGCTGCAAGAGACAGCTGAATGGGTGGGGTCAATGGGAAGGGGTGTGGCCAACTAGAAAGGGAAGGAGCCATGCTCAAAACCACAAAAACTAACTAAATACACTGCCGTGGGTGCCAAACCATCATTATGAGAGTCCAGTCAAGACAAAATGAAGTGTAGAAGAATACAAATATTTCAATGCATTGGCTGCATGACAGCTTTTTAATATCTAGATGGAAACAAAAAGGTTGTGAGGCATGAAAAAATAAATTACTTTTTTAAATACATTAATGGAATGCCAGTCAAAATCAAGTATAAGAAAAACAAGCAGCACTCAACTCAAACCACTTCTTGCACTGCAGTTCTAATTATAATTTATATTCAGCTTTATTAAAGTACCAAGTAACATGCTGAAAGTAGAAATCTCTGATGCCCCCACTTGTAAAAATGTTTCTTATCCAAAGAAAGACCTGCTGCCTTACAACTATCTACTTGCTTCATGGGGAAAACATGATCAAAGTAAAAAATGAAAAGCAAACAAGAAATAAGCTCAAGATACATTGCTTAAAAGGATTACTGTACAGGTTATGGACCACATGATTGGCATTCTGTTTAGTTTATGGGTAAAGCCTGCAGAGATGACTGGAAGTCTCCAAGTGTAATTAGCTTCTTAAAATAATGTAATCCTGTCCTTTATTACAAATACTGTCATATGCATTTCAATACCCAAGGCTTATACATTATCTAGTTAAGTATTCTCTACACAGCAACAACAGAAAGGCTTTCAATGGTGGCAATTCTTTAACAGTATGCTTATTAAAGCTTACTTGCATCTTACAATCTCAGACAAGCTTACCTGATGGTCATTAAAGTATTGCTACCTAAACACAGAGCAACAGGCACTTTGAGTAATAAGCATAAATCAACAGTACAAAAAATATGACAGAAACCAGACCATTCTGCAAAAATCAAGGACAGATGAAAAGCCACTCTAGTACTTGTGTCTACTTTGGATGGGGGGGGGATACTCTGCACATTTATACTGCATAACTACTCCTTGCCTTGCTTCGACACATCCAGAGTCATTACATGGGGGAGCGGGGTGCAACAAGTATGTCACAATTTGAAATGTCTCTGGTTGACTGTGATGACCCTGACACATTTGACATACCTCTCAACCTCACAAAGAAGTGGGACAAAGGCCCACAAATAAGGACAATTTTTTAAATATTGCTCTTATAAACTTAGAAAGATAATAGAATGTGTCTTGCATTAGTATGAATTTTCTGAATAGTATGAAATCTGAAACTCAAATGTCTGTCATTATTTTCTAACTTCAGTCTTTAATGATTTGTCACTAATTTGCCAAAAAAAAACACAATTTTATGAAAAATGGACCAAAAATGTGATGCAAAAATATAAAATAGCCACACAATACATCTGGGAACCTGTCAAAGAAGAGACACTTTAATATTAGTACTGCTAACTTGAGCAGCTGACAAAATAAAAGACTCTACATGCATTTCTGAAATAAAAGTAATCTATAACTCTGATTATTACAGTTATTTCTTAATTGTAAACCCTCCATGTTTTCTTACAAAATTTCTATTTTGCAGAGGGATTATTAGGAGAAGAGCAACATTTTTTGCCAAAATCAGGGACAGTTGAGAGGTTTGGCTATGCCTAATTCTATAAAACAATTTATTTGCATGTACCTCTCAACCTGTTAATGCAATAAATCTGGACAAGGCCAAATATATTGGGGGAACATATAAACAGTACTAAAAATTGCTCTTGTATAAACTGAGACAGTTGATAGAACAACAGGTCTTATTTTAACATGCATTTTTCTGAAGGTTATGAAGTCTGAAACTCAGTGTGTCATTATTTAGTGACTTAATTCCTAAATGATTTGCCAGAAAACCACAAATTTTATGAGGAACAAACCAAAAATAAGAAACAAAAATATATTCATTCTTTGAAAATCTGGACAGTTGAGAGGTGTAGTTCAGCTGGGGCTGTCTAAGTTTGCCACCCTTCCCCCTCACAAAATCATGGTCGAATGGAGCCTCCCCCTGCAGCCATTCCAGTGATCCATTACTTGGCTATTTCACTCCATTTACCATAAACACTAATGTGCATACTGATTTACTTCTATGATGATTTGGACTTCATTTGAAAGTTTTATTTTGCATTTTACAGCACAAACACTACGACATCTGCTAAACAAACTTAGCATTAAAACTTCTCTTCCCTTGAAACTCACATTAATTGAAACAGCATTGAAACCCACATTCAAAGAAAATACATTTTACCAGTGGCAGATAAAGATTAATTCTGGGCTGTTTTCAAATCATAGGCCCCTTGCATATTAAACATACATGTGCTCTTTGATACACCTTCCTATTGTTTTGAACATTTTTCCAGTAAACAATGAAACAAAAACGCATGCACCAATAATGACAAAACTGCCCAATTCAGAACATTTCCATCATAAAAGTCTACTCAAACTTCTACAGTCCACCATTATCAGTAAATATGCACAATTCTACAGTCCACCATTATCAGTAAATATGCACAATCTCTGAAGAAGTAAAAAAGTCATCTAAATAATTCCACATTAAATAAATCTGTAACTAATGAAGAGGTTGCTGCTAGCAAACACCTTTATATTTCATGGTTTCATCGGAAAATAAAGTGTCTGATGCCCGAGGAATAAATTGCCTATATTACATTAAAAATGATAAGCTAGTAATATTACAATAGGAAATGGATGGCAAACTGATAACAGGCTCATAGTTAGCATCTTAACTTTTTCATTACGGTAGCATTCACCCCTTGTGGGAGTAGAACCAACAACCTTCTGCATCAAAAGCAAGTACACAACCTGTTGTGCTATTAACAGTGTAAGCTGGCTTAGCATAAGCAGCACTAAACTTCTCTTCCCCTGCAGCTCTCAGCTCCTTGTAAAATCTATTCAATACTCAATTGCATCTCAACTTCGCAGCACAAAAAATCTGGAAAAAGCCAAATTTATTGGGGGGGGGGGGTCAAAAGGCCAAAAAACAGGGACACGTTAAACATTGCTTGTAAAATATTGGAAAGTTGTTAGAATAAAATGCTGTGTTACCACCATACATTTTACTGTCAAGGCCCCTGTGCAAAAGAATCAGAGCAACATACCACTAAGCCAAAATCACATGCTTTGTGAAAGAAAAATGCTGTGTTACCACCATACATTTTACTGCCAAGTTCCCTGTGCAAAAACAGTCAGAGCAACATACCACTATGCCAAATCAGCTGCTTTGTGAAAGCGAGGAAGACTGAAACTTAAATGGCTCTCATTTAATGAATTCAGTTCTCACCATAGCTGTCAACCTCTTAGCACAAAACACCTGGACAAACCCAGTAATGAGAGAATACAGCCCTCAGACATATTCAGTGAATTCAGTTCTTGCCATAGTTGTCAACCTTAGCACAAAAAACCTGGACAAAGCCAATAATGGGGTAATACAGTCCCCAAAATAAGGACAAATGTCAAATATTCATCTTATAAACTTAGAAAATTGCTAGAATAAAAGGTTGTGTTACTATGTATTTTCTGAAGAATATGAAGTCTGAAATTCAAATGCCTGTCAATTTTACTTCTGACGGAACAAAAACAATTTTCAGTAGAGGCCCAGGGAGAAATACTGCAGACACATGTCTTTGTAAAATTGCAGGATACCAGAGCAAATCCACACAAACACAGGGATGAAATGCAGACTCCACAAAGAAGGCACCCCAGCCAAGAATCAAACCAGAAAACTTATAGCTGTGAAGCAACAATGCTACCACTGCACCATCAAATATGCAAGGAATTAAACATTCAGAAACCTGAAGTCTGAAATTCAAATGCCTGTCAATTTTATTTAACATTTGTTAATCAGGACAATCTGACTTGGAACAAAAAAACAATTTTCAGCAGAGGCCCAGGAAGAAATAATGCAGACATGTCTTTATAACATGGGAGGACACAAAAGCAAACCCACACAAACACAGGGAGAAGATGCAAACCCCACACAGAAGGCACCCCAGCCAAGAATCAAACCCAAGAACCTGCAGCTGTAAAGCAACAATGCTACTGCTGCACCATCAAATATCAAGCATTGCAATGTTTAGAAACCACAGATATTATGAGGAACAGATCAGATCAAATATGAGGCAAAAATCTGCATTTTTTTTTTACAAATGGTGGTGGGTAGGGAATTCAGGTCCTTAACACCTGCATACAAGGTGCAGGGTTCAAGCCTGAGTATCTGTACCCACCACCATTTGATCTCTCTAGCCACCAGTATATAGTAACTGGGGCATTTTACACACACCTATACAACCAGTTGTAATACTGTGCACCTTAGATAAAATAATAGGCCAGAAATGTATCTCAACTTTCTGCTGTGATACATTATATCTGACAGGCAGAAACATAATAGCTGTATTGCCCTTTGACAAATACTGTCCCCACAACAAACCATATCAGTCACCAATGAGAAGTGACAATCATCTCTTGTGTGGTTCCCAAAAGTAGTGAAATAGCCAAAGTAATCCACCTGACATGCCACTACCGGGCATAAATAAGAGCCACAGTAGTCTTCTTCAATTGCAACATAGGGCACATCATACCCCATGATGACTTCTGTAAAAATTAAAAAAAGAAAGATATAAGTGTATGATGCTGTGGGAAATGTGTACCGTTACCACTGCGCACAGCTCTTCTAGATTCTTTCCAGAAAAAATTAAAAAAAAAGTCACCACAAATGTACCCCCAACCAAGCTACAACAATAATCACTGCATCATTCTAGCAGTCCTTTGCTTTCATCCACTGACTGTTTTCCCAAACAGATAGCCACTTCTGGTGATTGCTTGTATTTACCAAAAGTGATTAAAAACAAGAATCCATAGCCATGTAGATCACGTAGATGGGGCAGGTTAATCACTGTATTTTGCCCCTAACACATGACTCACCAAAAAAGAACTGCAGCCATAGCTCTCAACCACTTAGCACAGCAACCAGGGAAAAAAAGACAACAATTAAGGGGGCAAAGATCCATCATCTGTGACAAATTTGAAATATTCTTCCTCTGTTATGTAGTTAGTTATCAGAACAACAAGTTTTACATTAAAAGCCATTTTTCTGAAGAACATGAACTCTGTAGCTCAAAAGTCTGTCATAATTAAGAGCAGCATAATGCCTGTGACAACCATATGGTGGAATTCACTGCAACTCCCACTGCTCTGTCAACTTCTTAGCCCCAAAATTAAGAACAGATATTAAATGCTTCTCTTATATGCTTAGAAAGTTACTAGAATAAAAAAAGCTTTGGATTAGTAAGCATTATATGAAGGATACAATGTCTGAAACCCATATACCTGTCATCATTTAATGACTATACACCACCAAGAAGAAAACTCTCTGTACTCTTCTACTACTTCTTCTTCAGCTGCTAACATGCAGCACAGCTATTAGCTAACGAAATATAGGCCGCCAAAAAATAGAAATCAGGATCAAGAATTCACTTGACTCATGAGTCAGTCCACAACTGAAACTGGCTGCAACTGTTTGCTTCTCGCTCTTTTCCCAGCACATAAAGCCCGGGAAGAGAGCAACAGCCAATCAGCAGCCATTTAGCCCAAGCACGTCATGTACGTGCCTGCAGACGTGGCAGCCCTAACCCCTGCAAATTCTATGCGGTTCCAAACCGCATAGACTGCTGGGCATCACACTGATGCCTTAATTTGCTCTCTGGGCTGCAGCAGAAACAAATAGAAAAAAAAAAGTCTTTATTTAAAACCGCCGCAACCGGAAGTGATCAAAGTGCGCATGCGTGTACTCGCCGAGGCAGGAACTTGAAAGACGAGTAACTAAGTCAACTGAACTGTCTGAGACAATAAAAAAAAATAATTAAACTAAAAAGTGCTTTTTTCTTTTTTTTGCTGAGGGGGCTGCAGTCCGGCAGTCCGATGCCAAGAGCCGCCCCTGGCTCTTACTGACTAGTATCCAATCCAGGGTAGTGTGCTTGCTGGAGTTTTTATTTATCCTGGTTGGCGACTGGACTAGTTGGGTGAAGCCATGACGGTTTACATGATGGGTTGGATGGTTGCCAGAACAGGATTGCCAGTCAATATTGAAATCACTTAAAATTATAGTTTCTTGGGGGAAATGGTGGGTAGACCAGCTGAGGAGGTTTTCTAGTGGAGGGATGTTTTGGCCAGGTGGGAAGTAGCATCCAATTATGTTGATGGTTTTGTTTTGGTTTATTTTGAGGTTGGTATATATTTCTTCATTGCCTATTTGTGGAGCTGATGATTTTAAGATCTGGATGTTTAGATGCTGTAATACAACAAATAAAAGGTAATACAACAAATAAAAAGCAAACCTTTCCCTCACAGCAAAGTGTAGCAGAGTCTGGGTGAGCCTTTCTAGTACAGCGTTGAAATGTTTTATTTTACACATTAAATAGAAGGTTTAGTTCCTAGCTCCACCCCCTTAGCTCACAGATGATTAACCTTAACTGACCTGTACTACTGATGTGTACTAATTTCTGCCTGACTCACAAGAGACAGATCTGTGGTCTCTTTTCCAAGTTTTAATAAGCAGTTAAAAGCAGAATACAAGTAAAACACAAGGTAAATTAAACAAATCACAGTATTCAAAATAGAAAAAGGCAGTAAGGTAATACAACAAATAAAAGCAAACTAACATTTCCCTCACAGCAAAGTGTAACAGAGTCTGGGTGAGCCTTCTAGTAAAGCTTTGAATTTTTTTATTTTACGCCTTAAATAGAAGGTTTAGTTCCTAGCTCCACCCCGTCAGTTCATAGATGATTAACCTTAACTGACCTGTTCTATTAACCTGTACTAATTTCTGCCTGACTCACAAGAGACAGAGTTGTGGTGTCTTTTCAAGTTTAAATATGCAGTTAAAAGCAGAATACAAATAAAACACAAGGTAAATAAAACAAATCACAGTATTCTAAATAGAAAAAGGCAATAAAGTAAAACAACAAATTAAAAGCAAAGTAACCCTTCCTTCACAACAAAGTGTAGCAGAGTCTGGGTGAGCCTTCCTAATACAGCTTTGAAATGTTTTATTTTATCCATTGAATAGAAGGTTTAGTTCCTAGCTCCACCCCCTCAGTTCACAGATGATTAACCTTAACTGACCTGTACTATTGACCTGTAGTAATTTCTGCCTGACTCACAAGAGACAGAGCTGTGGTTTCTTATCATGTTTTAATATGCAGTTAAAAGCAGAATACAAGTAAAATAGAAGGTAAAGAAAACAAATCACAGTATTCAAAATAGAAAAATGCAATAAAGTAATACAACTAATAAAAAACAAACTTACATTTCCCTCACAGCAAAGTATAGCAGAGTTTGGGTGAGCCTTTCTAGTGAAGCTCTGATTTTTTTTTATTTTACCCCTTAAATAGAAGATTTAGTTCCTAGCTCCACATACTCAGTTCACAGATGATTAACCTTAACTGACCTGTTTTATTAACTTGTACTAATTTATGCCTGACTCACAAGAGACAGAGTTGGGGTCTCTTTTCAAGTTTTAATACGCAGTTAAAGCAGAATACAAATAAAACACAAGGTTAATAAAGTAAATCACAGCATTCAAAATAGAATAAGGCAATAAATTAATACAACAAATAAAAAGCAAACTAACCTTTCCCTCACAGCAAAGTGTAGGGGAGTCTGGCTGAGCCATCTTAGTAATGCTGTGAAATGTTTTATTTTATCCCTTAAGTAGAAGATTTAGTTTCTAGCTCCACCCTTGCAGTTCACAGATTGTTAATGTTAACTGACCTGTTCTATTGACCTGTACTAATTTCTGTCTGACTCACAAGAGACAGAGCTGTGGTCACATTTCAAGTTTTAATATGCAGTTAAAAGCAGAATACAAGTAAAACACAAGGGAATATAAAACAAATCACAGTATTCAAAAGGGAAACGGGCAATAAAGTAATAAAACAAATAGAAAGCAAACTAACCTTTCCCTCACAGCAAAGTGTAGTAGAGTTTGGGTGAGCCTTTCCAGTACAGCTCTGAAATGTTTTATTTTACTCATTAAATAGACTGTTTAATTCCTCGCTCCACCCCCCCCTCAGTTTACAGATGATTAACCTTAACTGACCTGTACTATTGACCTGCACTAATGTCTGCCTGACTCACAAGAGACAGAGCTGTGGTCTCTTTTCCAAGTTTTAATAAGCAGTTAAAAGAAGAATACAAGTAAAATCCAAGGTAAATAAAACAAATCATAGTATTCAAAATAGAAAAATAAAAGCAAACTAACCTTTCCCTCAAAGCAAAGTGTGGCAGTGTCTGGGTGAGCCTTTCTAGTAAAGCTCTGATTTTTTTATTTTACCCCTTAAATAGAAGGTTTAGTTCCTAGCTCCATCCCCTCAGTTCACAGATGATTAACCTTAACTGCCCTGTACTATTGCCCTGTACTAATTTCTGCCTGACTCACAAGAGACAGAGTTGTGGTCTCTTTTCAAGTTTTAATATGCAGTTAAAAGCAGAATACAAGTAAAACAAAAGGTAAATAAAACAAATCACAGTATTCAAAATAGAAAAACGCAATAAAGTAATACAACAAATAAAAAGCAAACTAACCTTTCCCTCACTGCAAAGTGTAGCCTAGTCTGGGTGAGCATTTCTAGTAAAGCTCTGAAATGTTTTATTTTACCCATTAAATAGAAGGTTTAGTTCCTTCAGTCACTCCCTCAGTTCACAGATGATTAACAATAACTGACCTGTTCTATTGACCTGTAATAATTTGTGCCTGAGTCACAAAAGACAGGGTTGTGGTCTCTTTTCAAGTTTTAATATGCAGTTAAAAGCAGAATACAAGTAAAACACAAGTTAAATAAAACAAATCACAATATTCAAAATAGAAAAAGGCAATAAAGTAATACAACAAATAAAAGCAAACTAATCTTTCCCTCACAGCAAAGTGTAGCAGAGTCTTGGTGAGCCATTCTAGTGAAGCTCTGATTTTTTTTTTTATTTTACACCTTAAATAGAAGGTTTAGTTCCTAGCTCCACCTATTTAGTTCACAGATGATTAACCTTAACCAACCTGTTTTATTAACCTGTACTAATTTCTGCCTGACTCACAAGAGACAGAGTTGGGGTCTCTTTTGAAGTTTTAATACGCAATTTGTTAAATAAAAACAAATTATGACAACACAGGAGGTTCAGATGCAAAAAACTTTACTAGTGTACACCAGGAGGCAAAATACCATACAATACAAGTATAGAGTTTTGTCTGGCATGATACAGGAAATGTACTATGTTATATAGTCATATATTCAAGCTGTGCCCACTTCACTGATGTGGTCAGTCACAGGGCACCTACATCACTATTTATTTTATTTATTTATTTATTTTACATTTGTTAACCGGGCTAGTCTAACTGGATATATTTCCATTTTCAGCAGAGGCCCGGGGAGAAAAGCTCCACATATAGACAAAAGAGGTATAACATGAGCAAAAAAATAACAGATTACACTCTGGTAGGACGTTGACAATGAACATAATTACCAAAAGAATAGGACTTTAAATTCCTAGACAATGTAAATAGCAACATGTTAAGGCTTATTACATCTTTTAAAACCAAGAAGAGAAAAGTGCAAGACCAAGGAAAAGGAAACAACGATAGATAGAGAGAGCAGATTTATAAAAGATATATAGTTTCTGGAATAGAGTCATAGCCATATAGAGGAAAGATATAGGGGAGAGGTCCATAAATGGTAGAGGAAGAGAACTAAGGGAGAAAGCAGGAGGCACAAAAGAATAGGGAGAGAAAAAAAAAGGGGTTAACTAAGGAAATTAACTTTCAATCAGGATTAGAGCAGGGGCACATCCAGTGGCTTTTAAGGTAGATTCTAAGTTTTTGTTTAAACAGAACAGTAGATGCAATGGAAGTAAGTTCGGTAGGAAGTTGATTCCAGTGTTTACCAATGGAATTTGAGAAGAGGGAATCACCAGCTAGGTTATTAGATTTGGTTAAGGTGACTAGCAGTTTATTTGATGAGCGGAGTGAGTTCAGATTAGAATAAGGGGTTAAGAGGTTAGAAAGTACAGGTGTGTTATGAGGTTGGTAGAAAGCTCTTTGGACAAACGTGAGTTGGGAAAGAAGCAGCATGTTTGTCAGTTCAAGCCAGTTAAGTTGCTGCAGATTCAGACAGTGGTGAGTTCTGAAAGGCTTACCAGTAACAAATCTAGCTATATTATTGTAAGTGGTAGACAGTTTGGAGAGATTGTTTTTCTTGAGGTTAGTATAGATTGGTGAGGCATAGAGAAGAGTGGAAATAAGGTGAGAGTGAGCAAGAGTAACCTTGGCTGGGGAGGTTAAGAAAGTTTTAATTCTATAGAGAGAGCCAAGTTTCCTGTTTACAGATTTAATGGTATTGTTGATATGACAGTCAAAGGAAAGATTGTTGTCGATTGTGACTCCTAGCAGTTTAGTAGTAGAGTCAGGAGATATAAGGGTTCCATTATTAGATAAGATAGTGAAGTCTAATGTAGGGGATCTGGTAGTAGGCCTAAAAAGTAAGAGTTTGGTTTTTTTTGCGTTTAGGAGGAGGCAACGTTTTAAGAACCAAGTTTCAACTTTGGAAAATACAGTTTGAGTATTAGTTTGAAGTTCAGAAATGGATTTAGCAGAGCAAATTAGTGTGGAGTCATCAGCATATTGTATGCATGTAGCTTGGGGAATAGCTACTTGTAAGTCATTTATAAAGAGGGAGAAAAGAAGGGGTCCAAGAATAGAGCCTTGGGGTACCCCGAGTGAAATTGGGAGAAGAGATGAGAGTTTGTTATCCCAGAGGACGGCCTGTTTCCTGTTAGTGAGATAGGATCTAAACCAGTGGACAACCTTAGATTCTAAGGATAGAGATTCGAGAATATTTAAGAGGAGAGAGTGGTTGACCATGTCAAAGGCTTTGGACAGGTCAATAAAAAGAGCTGAAGACAGGATGTTATTGCGATTCTTGTTAATAAAGTCTGTAAAGGAGAGGAGAGCGGTAGTTGTGCTATGAAAAGGCCTAAAGCCATGTTGACAGTTAGAGAGAATGTTATTTGTTATTAAGTGGTTCATTAACTGATGGTGCACACATTTTTCCATGATTTTTGCAAGTGGGGACAAGAGAGCTATGGGCCTATAATTAGAATATTCATAGGAGTTACCTCCTTTATGTAAGGGTATGATGTGAGAGATTTTCCATATGTCAGGTATGGTTGCTTCATTTACAGTTCTATTAATAAGGATGGATATGGGATATGGTCTACAATATTCTATTCATAAGAAAAAGCTGATGTTATACTTTTTAAAAGTTTTCCCATGAGAATAATACAGTCTTGCAAAGCACATGGTCAGTTATAATGTCTTTCTGTAAATGTTATTCTTTCAAGGTTTCAGTCCTGCTCGAATACAATAGTCAGTTCAGTCTTGTAATATACTTCTTTGTTCTTCTCGCAACATTACTTTTAGCAGCTGTGCTTTATCTCTGATAATATTCACAAGGCCAACCATCTCAGGGGAAGGAAGAAAGATTTTCAATGCTTTATACATTCATTTTCCTGACCCAGCAGATAATCATTAGTGAAAAACATAAGCTTGCTGAGCTGGCTACTGCCAGGGTCAGAGTTCAAACACACTGCAGCTCCAAAGCTTCAAGCAATTACATGTAAGATCATTCTTACTGCCATATTGTAAATAGAATAAAATGCATTACATTCTAAACTAGCACTTTATATATGTTCAAAATACATATTTTTCTAACACAGTTAAAAGCAGAATACAAATAAAACACAAGATAAATAAAGTAAATCACAGCATTCAAAATAGAATAAGGCAATAAATTAATACCATAAATAAAAAGCAAACTAACCTTTCCCTCACAGCAAAGTGTAGGGGAGTTTGGGTGAGCCATCTTAGTAATGCTGTGAAATGTTTTATTTTACCCCTTAAGTAGAAGGTTTAGTTCCTAGCTCCACCCTTACAGTTCACAGATTATTAACGTTAACTGACCTGTTCTATTGACCTGTACTAATTTCTGTCTAACTCACAAGAGACAGAGCTGTGGTCACATTTCGAGTTTTAATATGCAGTTAAAAGCAGAATACAAGTAAAACACAAGGGAAATAAAACAAATCACAATATTCAAAAGAGAAACAGGCAATAAAGTAATAAAACAAATAGAAAGCAAACTAATCTTTCCCTCACAGCAAAGTGCAGTAGAGTTTGAGTGAGCCTTTCCAGTACAGCTTTGAAATGTTTTATTTTACCCATTTAATAGACTGTTTAATTCCTTGCTCTACCCCCTCAGTTTACAGATGATTAACCTTAACTGACCTGTACTATTGACCTGCACTAGTTTCTGCCTGACTCAAAAGAGACAGAGCTGTGGTCTCTTTTCCAAGTTTTAATAAGCAGTTAAAAGCAGAATACAAGTAAAACCCAAGGAAAACAAAACAAATCATAGTATTCAAAATAGAAAAATAAAAGCAAACTAGCCTTTCCCTCAAAGCAAAGTGTGGCAGAGTCTGGCTGAGCCTTTCTAGTAAAGCTCTGAATTTTCTTATTTTACTCCTTAAATAGGAGATTTAGTTCCTAACTCCATCCCCTCAGTTTACAGATGATTAACCTTAACCGACCTGTTCTATTGACCTGTACTAATTTCTGCCTGACTCACAACAGAGAGAGAGTTGTGGTCTTTTTCCAAGTTTTAATACGCAGTTAAAAGCAGAATACAAGTAAAACCCAAGGTAAACAAAACAAATCATAGTATTCAAATTAGAAAAATAAAAGGAAACTAACCTTTCCCTCAAAGCAAAGTGTGGCAGAGTCTGGGTGAGCCTTTCTAGTAAAGCTCTGATTTTTTTTATTTTACCCCTTAAATAGAAGGTTTAGTTCCTAGCTCCATCCCCTCAGTTCACAGATGATTAACCTTAACTGACCTGTTCTATTGACCTGTACTAATTTCTGCCTGACTCACAAGAGACAGAGCTGTGGTCACTTTTGAGTTTTGATATGCAGTTAAAAGCAGAATACAAATAAAACACAAGGTAAATAAAATAAATCACAGTATTCAAAATAGAAACGGGGAATAAAGTAATACAACAAATAAAAAGCAAACTAACTTGTCCCTCACAGCAAAGTGTAGCAGAGTTTGTGTGAGCCTTTCTAGTACAGCTTTGAAATGTTTTATTTTGTCCATTAAATAGAAGGTTTAGTTCCGAGCTCCACCCCCTCAATTCACAGATGATTAACCTTAACTGACCTAAACTAATTTCTGCCTGACTCACAAGAGACAGAGCTGTGGTTTCTTTTCAAGTTTTAATATGCAGTTAAAAGCAGAATACAAGTAAAACAGAAGGTAAAGAAAAAAAAAATCACAGTATTCAAAATAGAAAAATGCAATAAAGTAATGCAACAAATAAAAAACAAACTTACATTTCCCTCACAGAAAAGTATAGCAGAGTTTGGGTGAGCCTTTCTTGTAACACACTGAAATGTTTTGTTTTACCCATTAAATAGAAGGTTTGGTTCCTAGCTCCACTCCCTCAGTTCACAGATGATTAACCTTAACTGACCTGTTCTATTGACCTATACTAATTTCTGCCTGACTCACAAGAGACAGAGCTGTGGTCCCTTTTTGAGTTTTACTATGCAGTTAAAAGCAGAATACAAGTAAAACACAAGGTAAATAAAACAAATCACAGTATTCAAAATAGAAACAGGCAATAAAGTAATACAACAAATAAAAAGCAAACTAATCTTTCACTCACAGCTAAGTGTAGCAGAGTTTGGGTGAGCCTTTCTAGTACAGCTTGGAAATGTTTTATTTTACCCATTAAATAGAAGGTTTAGTTCCTAGCTCCACCGTTTTAGTTCACAGATCATTAACTTTAACTGACCTGTTTTATTGACATGTACTAATTCCTGCCTGACTCACAAGAGACAGAGCTGTGGTCTTTCTTCCAAGTTTTAATATGCAGTTAAAAGCAGAATACAAGTAAAACACAATGTAAATAAAACAAATCACAGTATTCAAAATAGAAACAGGCAATAAAGTTATACAACAAATAAAAGCAAACTAACCTTTCCCTCACAGTAAAGTGTAGCAGAGCCTGGGTGAGCCTTCCTAGTAAAGCTCTGACATTATTTATTTTACCCCTTAAATAGAAGGTGTAGTTCCTAGCTCCACCCATCAGTTCACAGATGATTAACCTTAACTGACCTATTTTATTGACCTGTACTAATTTTGGCCTGACTCACAAGAGACAGAGCTGTGGTCTTTCTTCCAAGTTTTAATATGCGGCTTAAAGCAGAATATAAGTAAAACACAAGGTAAATAAAACAAATCACAGTATTCAAAATAGAAAAAGGCAATAAAGTAATACAACAAATAAAAGCAAACTAACCTTTCCCTCACAGAAAAGTGTAGCAGAGTCTGGGTGAGCCTTTCTAGTAAAGCTCTGAATTTTTTTTTTCTCCTGAAATAGAAGGTTTAGTTCTTAGCTCCATCCCCTTAGTTCACAGATGATTAACCTTAAGTGAACTGTTCTATTTACATGTACTAAGTTTTGCCTGACTCAGAAGGGACATATTTGTGATCTCTTTTCAAGTTTTAATACGCAGTTAAAAGCAGAATACAAATAAAACACAATGTAAATAAAACAAATCAAAGTATTCAAAATAGAAAAAGGCAATAAAATTATACAATAAATAAAAGCAAACTAACCTTTCCCTCACAGCAAAGTGCAGCAGAGTCTGGGTGAGCCTCTCTAGTAAAGCTCTGATTTTTCCCCCCCTTAAATAGAAGGTTTAGTTCCTAGCTCCTTCCCCTCAGTTCACAGATGATTAACCTTAACCAACCTGTTCTATTGACCTGTACAAATTTTTGCCTGACTCACAAGAGACAGAGTTGTGGTCTCTTTTCAAGTTTTAATAAGCAGTTAAAAGTAGAATACAAATAAAACACAAGGTAAAAAAGAACAAATCACAGTAATGAAAATAGAAAAAGGCAATAAAAGAATACAGCAAATAAAAAGCAAACTAACCTTTCCCATCACAGGAACGTGCAGCAGAGTCCATGTGAACCTTCCTAGTAAAGCTCTGAAATGTTTTATTTTACCCTTTAAGTAGAAGGTTTAGTTCCTTGCTCCACCCCCTCAGTTCACAGATTATTAACCTTATCTGACCTATTCTATTGACCTGTACTAATTTCTGCCTGACTCACAAGTGACAGAGCTATGGTCACTTTTCAGGTATTAATATGCAGTTAAAAGCAGAATACACGTAAAACACAAGGTAAACAAAACAAATCACAATATCCAAAATAGAAACAGGCAATAAAGTAATGCAACAAATAAAAAGCAAACTAACCTTTCCCTCACAGGAAAGTGTAGCAAAGTTTGGGTGACTCTTTCTAGTACAGCTCTGAAATGTTTTATTTTACCCATTAAATAGAAGGTTTAGTTTCTAGCTCCATCCTCTCAGTTCACAGATGATTAACCTTTACTGACCTGTACTCTTTCCCTCTACTAATTTTTGCCTGACTCACAAGAGACAGAGCTGTTGTCTCTTTTCAAGTTTTAATATGCAGTTAAAAGCAGGATACAAGTAAAACAAAAGGTAAATAAAACAAATCACAGTATTCAAAAATAGAAAAACTCAATAACGTAATACAACAAATAAAAAGCAAACTAACCTTTCCCTCACAGCAGGGTGAGCCTTCATTGTAACGCTCCGAAATGTTTTATTTTACCTTTTAAGTAGAAGGTTTCATTCTTACCTCCACCTTCTCATTTCGCAGATAATTAACCTTAACTTACCTGTTCTATTGACCTGTACTAATTTCTAGCTGACTTGCAAGAGACAGAGCTGTGGTTTCTTTTTAAGTTTTAATATCTAATTAAAAGCAGAATACAAGTAAAACACAGGATAAATAAAACAAATCACAGTATTCCAAATAGAAAAAGGCAATAAAGTAATACAACAAATAAAAAGCAAACTAACCATTCCCTCTCAGCAAAGTGTAGCAGAGTTTGGTTGAGCCTTTCTAGTAAAGCTCTGAAATGTTTTATTTTACCCATTAAATAGAAGGTTTAGTTCCTAGCTCCACTCCTTTTGTTCACAGATGATTAACCTTAACTTACCTGTTCTAGTGACCTGTACTAATTTCTGCCTGACTCACAAAAAATAGAGCTGTGGTCACGTTTCGAGTTTTAATATGCAGTTAAAAGCAGAATACAAGTAAAACACAAAGTAAATAAAACAAATCACAGTATTCAAAATAGATAAAGGCAATAATGTAATACAACAAATAAAAAGCAAACTAACCTTTCCCTCATAGCAAAGTGTAGTAGAGTCTGGGTGAGTCTTTCTAGTAAAACTCTGATTTTGTTTTTATTTTACCCCTTAAATAGAAGGTTTAGTTCTTATCTCCACCCCCTCAGTTCACAGATGATTAACCATAACCGACCTGTTCTATTGACTTGTACTAATTTCTGCCTGACTCATAAGAGACAGAGCTGTGGTCTCTTTTCAAGTTTTAATATGCAGTTAGAAGCAGAATACAAGTAAAACACAAGGTAAATAAAATAAATCACGGTATTCAAAGTAGAAAAAGGCAATAAAGTTTTACTGTAAATAAAAAGCAAACTAACCTTTCCCTCACAGCAAAGTGTAGCAGAGACTGGCTGAGCCTTTCTCGTAAAGCTCTGAAATGTTTTATTTTACCCATTAAAATAGAAGCTTTACTTTCTAGGTCCACCCCCTCAGTTCACCGATGATTAACCTTTACTGACGTGTTCTATTGACCTGTACTAATTTCTGCCTGACTCACAAGAGACAGAGCTGTGGTCTCTTTTCAAGTTTTAATATGTAGTTAAAAGCAGAATATAAGTAAAACACAAGGTAAATAAAACAAATCACAGTATTCAAAATAGAAAAAGGCAATAAAGTAATACAACAAATAAAAAGCAAACTAACCTTTCCCTCACAGCAAAGTGTAGCAGAGTCTGAGTGAGACTTTCTAGTAAATTCTATTTTCCATTACAATGGCAGCTATGAATAAAAAAAAATTAAATTTTCACAACATGGAAGACAATAAGACACCCTTCATAAGGGATACCAGCAACAACCTGCTCACCAGTCCAGAGGACATCAAAGGCAGATGGAAAGCATAGTTTCAACAGCTTCTGAATGAAGAAAACCCACAGAAGCTGTACCATCCCAGACACAGTCTATGATGAGAGAAGAAGAGGAGCCCACCCTAGAAGTAAGAACAGCACTAAGGAAAATGAAGTCGGGGAAAGCAGCAGTCTCAGATGAGGTCACAGCAGGTATGATAAAGATGCTGGGTGAGATAGGGATGAAATGGGTCCTGACAATACTCAGGGCAGTATAGAGAGAAAGGTGCATCCCAGATGGCTGAAGAATAAGCATACTCGTGCCAGTGTACATGATTCTCTACAGATGCAAATCTCTATGACTATCTGGGATCCTTTTTGTATTGATTAAATAATTAATTAATTGATTGGTTGAGTGACTGATTTATTCTTTCTGTAATACCCATTGTATCCATTTCAGAGTTATGGGGGTCTGGGGACCTTCTCTGGGTATAAGGTTGAGAAAAAAATTCTGAATGGGACACTAGCGCATCATACCATGTATATAGATGGTCAGTTTCAAGGAAGCAGCTTTTCATTGATAGCTTGTCTTTAGGATATGGGAGGAAACAGCACCTGGTAAAACCCCACATGGGCATACAGAGGATATGTAGACTCAGCACAGAAGTTATCCCAGACAGGAATCAAACCAGACGACAAAGAGCTGTGAGTCAGCCGCACTACCTGCAGTACCACTTTGTGCTTTGATGCTCAATTTGAAGCAAACATTATACATGCAGCATCTTGTAATGCTTGCTAATCATAAACATTCAATGTTGTGAGCATGTAACACTGCATTCTGAATTTAGCATTTTAGACATTTATTTCTGTAATTTAAACTGACTCCTTATCACAGTTGTGTAAGAAATTAAAATGTTACATACCCAAATAGCATCTCTACCATGAATTCCTTGCCATGGGACATCCACAACTGTGTGCAGCACAGAAGTATCAAACTCATGTCACGTTGCAGGAAAGGTCTGGAGATGGTGATTGATAAATGGATATACAGATTAGTAGAAAGTAAGATGGGAGATGAGCAGTCTGGATTCAGATTAGGATGCAGCACAACTGACCTGATGTTTGCAGTGAGACAGATAGTTGAGAAGAAGTTAGAGATGAGAAAAGAGCCCAACTAGGCATTACTAGACTTGAAGAAAGCATATGACAAGGTCCCAAGAAAGCATGTTTGGCCAGTACTGTGGTGATTCAAAGTTCCAGAAACATTGGTAGAATTAGTGCAGGCTGTGTACAAGGACCCAATGACTTATGTATGAACAGTGTTCGGTCTCACAGAGGGGTTCTCAGAGGGAGTGTGCATGCACCATGGTTCAGCTCTGAACCCACTGATGTTCATACTGGTGATGGACTACATTTTGCAAACAGTTTGGAGAGGACATATTAACAAAGTTGCTGTATGCAGATGATGTGGCATTAGAGATAACTGAGCAAGAACTTCAGCACAGTATAGGGGAATGGAATGCAAAACTTAAAGCACATGGGATAAACCTAAGAACTGATAAGACAGTGGTAATGGCAGCCAATTGAGGAAATCAGAAGAAGCTGAGAAATGAGATAGAAGGCAAGATAGTGGAACAGATTAACAGCTTCAAGTGTCTGGGAGAGGTGGCTGAAGAGAAGGGAAGTCTCAATAAAGAGGTCAAAGGTAGAATCAGTGGGGTTGTACCCAACTGGCACAAAGTGTTAGGTGTAGTCTGCAAAAGAAGAATGGCAAAGAAACTGAAAAGTAATGTGTACCAAACAGTGGTGCGACCAGTGCTACTATATGGTACAGACACCTGGGTAGTATAGGCAGAGCAGATGAGAAAGCTAGACATGATGGAAATGAAGTGCCTGAGGAAGGAGGTAGGATGCACACTATGGGACAGGTGAAGAAATGAGGACATAAAAGCAGAAGGTAAAGTTGCAGAAAGGTTCAAAGAGAACAGATTACATTGGTTCAGGCACATGTGGAGAAAAGCAGAAGACAATCTGGTGAATTTGGATAGACAAGAAGCATGTATCAGGAAACAAGGGCATCCAGCAAAGATATAGAGGGATTGTATGAGAAAATATCTTTCACAATCAGGCAGTGAGTGTCAAAGAAGGCCAGAGAGTGACACTGAATTGAGAGAGATGGCGACAGTTAACATGACACCCCAATGCCTGACCCCATGTAGAAAATGGGGGTTGAGGATGATGAATAATAGGCTGTACTGTAAACTTTATTACTGAAAATTTCATTGGGTTACATTTATTTTGTTCATTAATTTTACAAAGATATATATATATATATATATATATATATATATATATATATATATATATATATATAAGGAATTAGAAAGCAATTCCATACATCAAAATACTTGCTAAGAAAGACTGGAATTAATACTTTGAGACTTCTAGATGTAAACAGGTTGTATCAGCTTACTAGCTTTAAGAGAAAGAGAATCCATAAGTTTTAGGGTTTTATGAATTGCATTTTGGCATGAAAAGTATAGTCAGGTCTGGGTATGACTCTACTCAAAATATCTAGCACACACACTTATATATATTCTATACCTATAAAATATAAAAAGTTGACATGCATAATGTCCACAAAAAATAATTAAAAAAAAAAAAAAAAAAAACATAGACTGTATTATGTGCATGCTCTAAGATGTAACCTAGGAGAATGCAAATAGAAAATATTGTTTTTACAGGGGGGATACCTCCATTCACCACTCACAGCCACCATTTGCTAAATACACCATCTCCAAGACTGCACAGTACTAAGGAAAAAGATATGTTCCCAACCCTGGAATTACAGCAATCTCACACAACTATTGCCAGCTTTATTCCTAAGTTACAAAACAACAAAATTAAGGGATCCCACACACACACACACACACACACACACACACACACACACACACACACACACACACACACACACACACATGTATGTATATATATATATATATATATATATATATATATATATATATATATATATCTGTGTATGTGAATTTATAGAGTTTTGGAAATTCAAAATTAATATGGTCAAGACCACATGTTCAAGTTTCTGAAAACTCAAATGTACAAATAAATAAATAAATGCATACATTTTTTGCAGGGGGCTGCACCTTCACACACCCTGCAAATTACATACACCAACTCCAAGATTAAACTATAGTGGAAAAGGGTAAATTCCCCAATCCTCATTGTACTGTGATTTTCATAGAAATACTTTAATGGGGAGTGTACCCTTTTCCCCAAAAAAGGGCAATCTCAGAGTCAAAATATATAAAATTTGCAGGGGGTGTTGATGGGTGCAGGGGGCATTCCCCTGCAAAAACGTAGATTTATTTTCCTTACATTCAAGCTTTCAGGCACTCTAACAT